>NW_027601543.1:2500-5000 GCF_053455715.1 Rhinoraja longicauda | reverse complement strand
AGGTTAGGGTTAGGGTTAGGGTTAGGGTTAGGGTTAGGGTTAGGGTTAGGGTTAGGGTTAGGGTTAGGGTTAGGGTTAGGGTTAGGGTTAGGGTTAGGGTTAGGGTTAGGGTTAGGGTTAGGGTTAGGGTTAGGGTTAGGGTTAGGGTTAGGGTTAGGGTTAGGGTTAGGGTTAGGGTTAGGGTTAGGGTTAGGGTTAGGTTAGGGTTAGGGTTAGGGTTAGGGTTAGGGTTAGGGTTAGGGTTAGGGTTAGGGTTAGGGTTAGGGTTAGGGTTAGGGTTAGGGTTAGGGTTAGGGTTAGGGTTAGGGTTAGGGTTAGGGTTAGGGTTAGGGTTAGGGTTAGGGTTAGGGTTAGGGTTAGGGTTAGGGTTAGGGTTAGGGTTAGGGTTAGGGTTAGGGTTAGGGTTAGGGTTAGGGTTAGGGTTAGGGTTAGGGTTAGGGTTAGGGTTAGGGTTAGGGTTAGGGTTAGGGTTAGGGTTAGGGTTAGGGTTAGGGTTAGGGTTAGGGTTAGGGTTAGGTTAGGGTTAGGGTTAGGGTTAGGGTTAGGGTTAGGGTTAGGGTTAGGGTTAGGGTTAGGGTTAGGGTTAGGGTTAGGGTTAGGGTTAGGGTTAGGGTTAGGGTTAGGGTTAGGTTAGGGTTAGGGTTAGGGTTAGGGTTAGGGTTAGGGTTAGGGTTAGGGTTAGGGTTAGGGTTAGGGTTAGGGTTAGGGTTAGGGTTAGGGTTAGGGTTAGGGTTAGGGTTAGGGTTAGGGTTAGGGTTAGGGTTAGGGTTAGGGTTAGGGTTAGGGTTAGGGTTAGGGTTAGGGTTAGGGTTAGGGTTAGGGTTAGGGTTAGGGTTAGGGGTTAGGGTTAGGGTTAGGGTTAGGGTTAGGTTAGGGTTAGGGTTAGGGTTAGGGTTAGGGTTAGGGTTAGGTTAGGGTTAGGGTTAGGGTTAGGGTTAGGGTTAGGGTTAGGGTTAGGGTTAGGGTTAGGGTTAGGGTTAGGGTTAGGGTTAGGGTTAGGGTTAGGGTTAGGGTTAGGGTTAGGGTTAGGGTTAGGGTTAGGGTTAGGGTTAGGGTTAGGGTTAGGGTTAGGGTTAGGGTTAGGGTTAGGGTTAGGGTTAGGGTTAGGGTTAGGGTTAGGTAGGTTAGGGTTAGGGTTAGGGTTAGGGTTAGGGTTAGGGTTAGGGTTAGGGTTAGGGTTAGGGTTAGGGTTAGGGTTAGGGTTAGGGTTAGGGTTAGGGTTAGGGTTAGGGTTAGGGTTAGGGTTAGGGTTAGGGTTAGGGTTAGGGTTAGGGTTAGGGTTAGGGTTAGGGTTAGGGTTAGGGTTAGGGTTAGGGTTAGGGTTAGGGTTAGGGTTAGGGTTAGGGTTAGGGTTAGGGTTAGGGTTAGGGTTAGGGTTAGGGTTAGGGTTAGGGGGTTAGGGTTAGGGTTAGGTTAGGGTTAGGGTTAGGGTTAGGGTTAGGGTTAGGGTTAGGGTTAGGGTTAGGGTTAGGGTTAGGGTTAGGGTTAGGGTTAGGGTTAGGGTTAGGGTTAGGGTTAGGGTTAGGGTTAGGGTTAGGGTTAGGGTTAGGGTTAGGGTTAGGGTTAGGGTTAGGGTTAGGGTTAGGGTTAGGGTTAGGGTTAGGGTTAGGGTTAGGGTTAGGTTAGGGTTAGGGTTAGGGTTAGGGTTAGGGTTAGGGTTAGGGTTAGGGTTAGGGTTAGGGTTAGGGTTAGGGTTAGGGTTAGGGTTAGGGTTAGGGTTAGGGTTAGGGTTAGGGTTAGGGTTAGGGTTAGGGTTAGGGTTAGGGTTAGGGTTAGGGTTAGGGTTAGGGTTAGGGTTAGGGTTAGGGTTAGGGTTAGGGTTAGGGTTAGGGTTAGGGTTAGGGTTAGGGTTAGGGTTAGGGTTAGGGTTAGGGTTAGGGTTAGGGTTAGGGTTTAGGGTTAGGGTTAGGGTTAGGGTTAGGGTTAGGGTTAGGGTTAGGGTTAGGGTTAGGGTTAGGGTTAGGGTTAGGGTTAGGGTTAGGGTTAGGGTTAGGGTTAGGGTTAGGGTTAGGGTTAGGGTTAGGGTTAGGGTTAGGGTTAGGGTTAGGGTTAGGGTTAGGGTTAGGGTTAGGGTTAGGGTTAGGGTTAGGGTTAGGGTTAGGTTAGGGTTAGGGTTAGGGTTAGGGTTAGGGTTAGGGTTAGGGTTAGGGTTAGGGTTAGGGTTAGGGTTAGGGTTAGGGTTAGGGTTAGGGTTAGGGTTAGGGTTAGGGTTAGGGTTAGGGTTAGGGTTAGGGTTAGGGTTAGGGTTAGGGTTAGGGTTAGGGTTAGGGTTAGGGTTAGGGTTAGGGTTAGGGTTAGGGTTAGGGTTAGGGTTAGGGTTAGGGTTAGGGTTAGGGTTAGGGTTAGGGTTAGGGTTAGGGTTAGGGTTAGGGTTAGGGTTAGGGTTAGGGTTAGGGTTAGGGTTAGGGTTAGGGTTAGGGTTAGGGTTAGGGTTAGGGTTAGGGTTAGGGTTAGGGTTAGGGTTAGGGTTAGGGTTAGGGTTAGGGTTAGGGTTAGGGTT
>NW_027601542.1:0-119098 GCF_053455715.1 Rhinoraja longicauda | reverse complement strand
AAAGGAGGGAGAGAGAAAACGGGTAATTATAGACCAGTTAGTCTGACATCAGTGGTGGGGAAGATGCTGGAGTCAATTATAAAAGACGAAATTGCTGAGCATTTGGAGAGCAGTAACAGGATCATTCCGAGTCAGCATGGATTTACGAAGGGGAAATCATGCTTGACAAATCTACTGGAATTTTTGAGGATGTAACTAGGAAAATTGACAGGGGAGAGTCAGTGGATGTGGTGTACCTCGACTTTCAGAAAGCCTTCGACAAGGTCCCACATAGGGCACATGGTATTGGGGGTAGGGTACTGACATGGATAAAAAATTGGTTGACAGACAGAAAGCAAAGAGTGGGGATAAATGGGTCCCTTTCGGAATGGCAGGCAGTGACCAGTGGGGTACCGCAAGGTTCGGTGCTGGGACCCCAGCTATTTACGATATACATTAATGACTTAGACGAAGGGATTAAAAGTACCATTAGCAAATTTGCAGATGATACTAAGCTGGGGGGTAGTGTGAATTGTGAGGAAGATGCAATAAGGCTGCAGGGTGACTTGGACAGGTTGTGTGAGTGGGCGGATACATGGCAGATGCAGTTTAATGTAGATAAGTGTGAGGTTATTCACTTTGGAAGTAAGAATAGAAAGGCAGATTATTATCTGAATGGTG
Source organism: Rhinoraja longicauda (assembly GCF_053455715.1). Classification (NCBI taxonomy): domain Eukaryota; kingdom Metazoa; phylum Chordata; class Chondrichthyes; order Rajiformes; family Arhynchobatidae; genus Rhinoraja; species Rhinoraja longicauda. The sequence continues at coordinate 118,438 of NW_027601542.1, read as the reverse complement.
TCAAGTTAGGAGGAGGGGGAGTTCAACGAGATCTGGGTGTCCTAGTGCATCAGTCAATGAAAGGAAGCATGCAGGTACAGCAGGCAGTGAAGAAAGCCAATGGAATGTTGACCTTCGTAACAAGAGGAGTTGAGTATAGGAGCAAAGAGGTCCTTCTACAGTTGTACCGGGCCCTGGTGAGACCGCACCTGGAGTACTGTGTGCAGTTTTGGTCTCCAAATTTGAGGAAGGATATTCTTGCTATGGAGGGCGTGCAGCGTAGGTTCACTAGGTTAATTCCCGGAATGGCGGGACTGTCGTATGTTGAAAGGCTGGAGCGATTGGGCTTGTGTACACTGGAATTTAGAAGGATGAGGGGGGATCTTATTGAAACATATAAGATAATTAGGGGATTGGACACATTAGAGGCAGGAAACATGTTCCCAATGTTGGGGGAGTCCAGAACAAGGGGCCACAGTTTAAGAATAAGGGGTAGGCCATTTAGAACGGAGATGAGGAAGAACTTTTTCAGTCAGAGAGTGGTGAAGGTGTGGAATTCTCTGCCTCAGAAGGCAGTGGAGGCCAGTTCGTTGGATGCTTTCAAGAGAGAGCTGGATAGAGCTCTTAAGGATAGCGGAGTGAGGGGGTATGGGGAGAAGGCAGGAACGGGGTACTGATTGAGAGTGATCAGCCATGATCGCATTGAATGGCGGTGCTGGCTCGAAGGGCTGAATGGCCTACTCCTGCACCTATTGTCTATTGTCTATTGTCTATTGTCTATTGACCATTCCCAATGTCTACAAATTCCCATGACCCACAGACCCAACACAGTGCATTCATTCCTCACACCAATATATTTCTAAAGCTCCTGGAATCAATGGACCTTACCTGTCACATCACTGGCAAGCAGTGCTGTCAGCACCAAAACCACACCAGCATCAAGTTTTCTTCCTCGAAACTGAAACCCAAGAAAACGATTCATTAGTGTCAAGTTTCAGAGTGAAGGTGGGCATATCCTGCTTTAAAAAAAAAAAAATTTTAATCAAAAAATACTTTATTCAAGTAATAAATATCATTTACAAAACATCTTTTTTAAACAAACCCATCCGACATTTCCGGAGGTTACATATTCAATACAGGCATTTACTTAGACATTTACATACATTTACATACATATCCCTTATTTGGAGGGGCGTCTCTCTCCACCACACCCTGCCCCCCATGTCCAGCAGCGGAAGGACCCTAGACTGTGGTCCTCACAGGGCCTTGGCGTTGGCTGCACCGAGCTTCAGAGCGTCCCTCAGCACGTACTCCTGCAGTCTGCAGTGGGCCAGTCGGCAACATTCCTTGACGGACAGCTCGCTCCGCTGGGAGGTCAACAAGGATCGGGCAGACCAAAGAGCATCTTTCACCGAGTTGATGACCTTCCAGCAGCACTCGATGTCAGTCTCGGAATGCGTCCCTGGGAACAGTCCGTAGAGCACAGAGTCCTCTGTGACGGAGCTGCTCGGAATGAATCGTGACAGGGACCCCTGCAGACCTCTCCAGACTCTCCTGGCAAATCCACACTCTTTGAAGAGGTGGGCCACCGTTTCCTCTCCGTAGCAGCCGTCCCGAGGGCAGCGTGCGCTGGTAGTGAGGTTCCGGCGGTGCAGGAAGGATCTGACTGGGAGGGCTCCCCTCACCGCCAGCCAAGCCAGGTCTTGGTGCTTGTTGGTGAGTACTGGCGATGAGGCATTTTGCCAGACAAGCTGGGCTGTCTGTTCTGGGAACCACGCCACAGGATCCATGGAGTCATTCCCCTGCAGTGCCTGCAGGACGTTCCGTGCTGACCACTGCCCGATGGACTTGTGGTCAAAGGTGTTGGTCCGGAAGAACCTGTCCACAATCGACAGATGGTTCGGCAATGTCCAGCTGACTGGCACATTGCGTGGCATCTGCGCCAGGCCCATCCTTCGCAACACCGGGGACAGGTAGAACCTCAGCAGGTAGTGGCATTTGGTGCCCACGTGCCTTGGCTCTATGCTCCGCCTGATGCAGCCACACACGAAAGTGGCCATCAGAATGAGGGCGACGTTGGGCACGTCTTTACCCCCGTTGTCTGCCGACTTGTGCATTGTGGCTCGTCGCACCCGGTCCATCGCCGACCCCCAGATGAAACGGAAGACGGCCCGGGTGATCCCCGTGGCGTAGGAGGGAGGGACGGGCCACACTTGCGCCAAGTACAGCAGCCCCGAGAGCACCTCACACCTGATGACCAGGTTTTTCCCCGTGATGGAGAGGGAGCGCTGCTTCCACAGCTCCAGCTTCTTCCCCACCTTGGCTATCCACTCCAGCCAATTTTTGTTACATGCCCCAGCCTTCCCGAACCAGATCCCCAGCACCTTCAGGAAGTCAGGCTTGATGGTGAAGGGGATGGAAGATCGGTCGGGCCAGTTGCCAAAGAGCATGGCCTCGCTCTTCCTGCGGTTTACCCTGGCCCCCGTGGCCAACTCAAACTGGTCGCAGACGCTGATCAGTCTGCGGACCGACCCTGGGTCTGAGCAGAAGACGGCGACATCGTCCATGTACAGGGAGGCCTTGACCTGAGTGCCCCCACTGCCTGGCAGTGTCACTCCTCTTATGCTCGCATCCTTCCTGATGGATTCGGCAAAGGGTTCAATGCAACAGACGAACAAGACAGGGGAAAGAGGGCAACCCTGCCTGACTCCAGACCTGACGGGGAAGCTGTCTGATTCCCACCCATTAATTTGGACTGCACTACAGATATCGGAGTAGAGCAGTTGTATCCACTTCTTGATTCCCTCCCCAAAGCCCATTTTGGAGAGCACGTCCCTCATGTACGTGTGCGATATCCTGTCGAAGGCCTTCTCCTGGTCCAAGCTGACCAGGCAGGCATCCACCCATCTGTCCTGCACGTAGGCAATGGTATCTCTCAGCAGCACCAGGCTGTCTGAGATTTTCCTGCCAGGTACAGCACAGGTTTGGTCCGGGTGGATCACCTGTCCCAGAGCAGACTTGACCCGGTTGGCGATGGCCTTAGACAGGATCTTGTAGTCTACATTCAACAATGTGATGGGTCTCCAATTCCTTAAGTCATTCATCTCCCCCTTCTGCTTGTAGATCAGGGTGATGTTGCCCTTCCTCATAGAGTCTGACATGCTGCCGGCTAGAAGTATATCGTTGTACACTTCCAGCAGGTCCGGGCCCACCCAGTCCCACAGAGCCGAGTACAACTCTGCCGGTAAGCCATCGCCTCCGGGAGTTTTACTCGAGTCAAAGGAACGGATGGAGCCAGTCAGCTCCTCCAGGGTCAGTGGTTGGTCCAGACTCTCCCGCTTGCTGCCGTCCAAGACTTCCGTGATGGAGGACAGGAAGTTTTGGGAGGCGGTGCTGTCTGTGGTCTTTACATCGTACAGATCCTTATAAAAGGATCTGCAGATCTTGAGCATGTCTGTCTGCGAGGATGTTACCGAGCCGTCCTCCTCCCTAAGGCTTTTGATCACAGAGCTCCCCCTGTGAACCTTATGGAAGAAGTAACGTGAGCACGTCTCATCCTGCTCAACATGGCGGACCCTGGACCGGAAGATGATTTTGGAGGATTCAGAGGTAAAGAGCCGAGCTTGCCGGCCCTTCAACTCTCTCAGTTCCTCCCTCACATCCACCCCTCTCCTCTGCAGAAGGAGTAGCTGCTGCAAATCTGTCTGGAGTTGACACAGTTCCCTCTTACCCTGTCTTGCTCTCTGAACACCTTTGGAGACGAAGAACTTCTTGATGTTCTCCTTTGTTGCCTCCCACCAGAGTGTCTGGGAGTCAAAGAGGGGCCTCACAGTTCTCCAACATGCGTAGTCCCTCTTTAGCTCCTTAACGTTCTCCGGGGTCAACAGCTCCACGTTTAGCTTCCACGTCCCTCTGCCCGCCTTCCGGTCCTCCTGTAGGTGACAGGTGGCCTGAAGGAGGCAGTGGTCAGAGAAGAACACCGGCGCGAGGTCGGTGTGTCTGACCGTGACGGCCCTCGATGTGAAGAGGAAGTCTATCCGGGACTGGGCTGAACCGTTCGGTCCTGACCAGGTGAACCGTGGCTGGACTCCGCCTGCAGGGTCACTGAAGGCGTCGCGCAGCTTTGCATCTTTGACCGTTTCCACCAGGAGTTTGGAGGTGCCGTCCAGTCTGTGGTTGGCACTGCCAGATCGTCCAGCTGCATCGATGATGCAGTTGAAGTCACCGGCCAGAACGAGCGGTCTAGACGTGGCCAGCAGCGGTGGGAGCTGCTGGAGGACGGCCACCCGCTCGCTCCACCTGGGTGAGGCATACACATTAATCAGCCGGAGCGGAGAACCACGGTACATTACATCCACCACCAAGAGACGACCCCCCACCACCTCCCTTACCTCAGTGATGGTGAAGCCCCCTCCCCGCAGCAAGATCCCCAGACCGGACGCACGACAATCATTTCCCCCCGACCATACCGACAGTCCGTGGGGCCACCATCGCGACCACCTCCGATAGCAGCGAAGGTGTGGCAGCCCGCACTCCTGTAAAAAAGTCACATCCGCCTTTACCTTGGCCAGGTACTGCAAGGCGGATACACATCGCGCAGTGCTCTTCACACTGCGCACGTTTAAGGATGCCAGTTTCAGCTCCATTGTCCTTTAGTGTCCCAGGCGATCCTCCCGCATGCCAATCATCTGGCTGAGTTCCTGTACGTTTTTGTCGCACAGGTAGTGGTACAGGTTGGTGGCTTCCTCAGCACAGGGTGTATTTTCTGGCGAAGCCACTGCGCTGCTCCCAGTGTCCTGGAGCTGGGGCCCATTTGCCACTGCACTGCTCCCGGTCTCCCGGAGCTGAGGCCCATTGGCCACTGCACTGCTCCCGGTCTCCCGGAGCTGGGGCCCATTGGCCATTGTGCCGCTCCCGGTCTCCCGGAGCAGGGGCCCATTGGCCGTTGTGCCGCTCACGGTCTCCCGGAGCAGGGGCCCATTGGCCGTTGTGCCGCTCACGGTCTCCTGGGGCTGGGGCCCATTGGCACTGCTCCCAGTCTCCTGGGGCTGGGAGACAACAGACACGTTCTTTCTCTTACCTTCCTCCTCCCCCGTTTTCTTCCTCTGCCTCTGCCTCCGTTGTCGGCTCTTCCTGGTCGTCTCATCCTCCGATGCGGAGAGGCTGCTGGCCTCGTCCTGGGAGAGGACTCTTTTTTGGGACTTGCTTACCCCCTCCGCCTTTTTCTCCGTGCGCACAGCCTTCAATGTTTTCCTCGACTGTACCACCTTCCATTCCTCCTCTTCCTGTTCCCCCTCTTCCATCGACTCACCCTCGTGGGCAGGGGCCTGGGGGGCTCTGTCCTGCGGTTGGGGGCTCCTGGTGGTCGCGTTGTCCTCGCCCCTGCTCTCCTTTCCTTTTTGGGCTTTTTCCGTGGTAGGAGGCGTCTCGTCCACCCTGGGGGTGCTGGCAGCGGCCCCTCTTATCGCCTGTGCATAAGTGCTTGCTCTTTTAGGGCAGGCCCTGTAAAGGTGGCCTGCCTCCCCACACAGGTTGCAGCTCTTACTCTCTTTACAATCCCTTGTCTCATGGCCTTCTAACTTGCAGTTTCTGCAGACGACTGTCCTGCATTCTGCCGCCACGTGCCCAGGTTTGTTGCATTTCCTGCACACCCTGGGCTGCCCCGCGTACGTCATGTAGCCCCGGTTCCCTCCGATAGCGAACACCGAGGGAGGGTGGACGATGAATCCCTTCCCGTCCACCCTCAGCTTCACCTTTACTTGCCTCTTGCTCGTCCAGATCCCGAACAAGTCCTTTATGTCCACGCAGTTCCAGGCCCCTTCGACGTAGCGCGCAAGGAAGGTGAGGACATCCACGACGGGCACATGTGGGTTAAACATGTGCACCGTGATCATTCGTTCCCTCTGGGTGGGGAGGGTGAAGAGCGGCTGCACCTTCAGGAGCGACAGCGGGGCTTCATCCCCCTTCTCCCGGAAGTCCTGCAGCAACTTCTGCCATCCCGCCGGGGTTTGGAAGGTAACGTCGAAATATCCGTTACCTGGGAAGTCCTGGAGGCAGAAGATGTCCCCGGCCTTGAATCCACAGGCCTCCAGCAGCACCTTCTTGATGAAGAGATCCCTTGAGAAAGGGTTCCCCTCCTTGAGGTCCTTCACCGATACACCCAGGGTATTCCGGATACCCTGCCCTCCAGCTCCACTTGCTACTGCCATCCCACCTGGATAAGGGTGTTAGGTTGGTTACCCAACCAGCATGGATCCACCCCTAAACCAGACACGTGCTCCTGACCTCCGCTCCTCGTCGATGATCCAATGCAAATACTGCTCTTATACTTACACTGTTCTTATAAGAACATTAGATTGTGCCAGAACAGATACTACACTTGATCTTAGCCGTTCCCACCTGTCTCTCTCCCAGCTCTCTGTGTGGATGAGGTTTCCAATGCTGCTGCATCTTATATACCTGTAGTCCTGGCATCTTGGAGGCTTTTGGAACCATTGGAATCAAATGCAATTGGCTGCAGCAATCTACATAAAACTCCTGCGGACCAATCACTGACCGACAGATTAGCACAAGATGAACAGGAAGCCACAGAAATGTCTTGTGAGCTCCAAGTGTGACTGGAGAATGTGGCACTGTATTTCAACGCTTTATTGTCCCAGTATCTGTTTATGATATGAGTCCAATTTATATTATCAATGGGGCCAATTAAGATGTAATATCCAGGCAAATATTTCATAAATAACTGATTATTTACACAGACCACTTCACTCGCTCCTATTTTCACTTTGTGGTGGGACTGATGGGTCAAATGGCCATTTCTTTCTCTGGATTTTCTCTTGTTCCCCAAACACTTCAAATTCTAAAGGCAGACCAAGTGGTCTTTTGGACAATTGAAATCTTGAGTTGAAAACGTGGCCCAAAGACTGGTGTGAAAGAAGTGGGTTTGAATTTGTGGGACATTGGCACCAGTATTGGGGAAGGAGGGAACTGTACGGACGGGACGGACTCCACTTGAACCCGACTGGGACCGGCCTCCTGGCAAACCGTGTGACTAGGGCTGTGGATAGAGCTTGAAACTAAACAGTGACGCGTGGGGTCAGCAAATTGGAAGTGTAAGCCTGGCGTTAAACGGAAAGAGTGCAGGAAATGTTACGAAAGTCTCCCAAATTAATGGGATGGAAAGTTTAAGAAGGGGTAAGAGAGTAAGGTTGGTTAAAATCGGGACCGGTGTGAGAAGGGAGGTAAATACCGAATTAAAGGTGTATTTGAATACCAAACCAGTAGTATAAGAAACCAGGGAGAAGGTGCTTAGGAAGCTGAAAGGCGTGAAGTCACCTGGGCTGAATGGACTACATCCTTGGGCTCTGGAATAGGTGGCTTTAGAGGTTATGGAGGCATAGGTAGTGATGTTTCAGGAATTATTAGAGTCAGGAGTGGTCCCAGTTGATTGGAAAATTGCCAATACTATCCCAGCCCTTTATGTTTTACCTACTTTGTATCATTAGCTCTTACAGTACATTTCCTTCCCTCCTCCAGGTAATTAATGTAGTCAACAAATGAAGCCACTGGGAATCTGCACTCCCTGTCTGGGCCATTCTAAGAAAGTAGCACCATTCTTCCTCAGTCTCATTGGTGCCTTCTACCGCAATGGCTGTGCCCCGCATCCTTTCAGCTGGATTCTCCGTGGTTTCAATGTCACATAGGGTCATAGAGTCTTACAGCGTTGAAACGGGCCCTTCAGCCCAACGTGCCCACACCGACCAACATGTCCCATCTACACTACTCCCACCTGCCTGCATTTGGCCCATATCCATCTAAACATGTCCTATCCGTGTACGTATCTAATTTTTGTTAAACATTATGACTGTCCCTGTCTTAACTACCTCCACTGGCAGCTCGTTCCATACACCCACCACATTTATGCAAAAAAATTACCCCTTAGTTTCCTATAAAATCTTTTCCTATTTACCTAAAACCTATGTTCTCTGGTTCTCGATTCCCCTACTCTGGGCAAGAGACTCTGGACATCTGGAGGGGTGAGGGGTGGAAGAGAGGGTGCTGCACCAATGCAGGAGAGGTTTGGGCCCAACGGGTCCACTTGGTCTAGTAATACTCTAAATGTGGCCTCACCAATGTTCACAAGTTCACAAATTATAGGAGTAGAATTAGGCCATTCAGCCCATCGAGTCTATTCTGCCATTCAATCATGGCTGATCTCTGCCTTGTAATCCCATTTTCCTGCCTTCTCCCAATAACCCTTGACACCCGTTCTAATCAAGAATGTGTCTATCTCGGCCTTAAAAATATCCACAATGTCTTATATAACTGCAACAAGACCTTGCATCATCTATACTCAGTACTCTGACTGATGAAGGCCAACGCACCATAGCCTCCATGACCACCCTCTCTACCTGTGACGTCACCATCAAGGAACTATGTACCTGCACTGCTAGATCCCTCTGCTCGACCACACTCTCCAGAGCCCTACCAGATTGTGTAGATGCTGCTCATGTTAGACTTCCCAAAATGCAACACCTCACATTTATCTGTATTAAATTACATCAACCATTCCTCAGACCACCTGGCCAACCAATCAAGGTCCTGCTGCAATTTTTGACATACATCTTCACTATCTGCATTACCACCCACTTCTGTATCATCTGCAAACTTGCTAATCTTGCCATGTATGTTCTCATCCAAATCATTGATATAGAGGACAAACAGCAATGGGCCAGCACCACACCTTGAGGCACACCAGTAGTCATAGCCTTTAAGTCGGAGAAGCAACCTTCCACCATAATCATCTGCTTCCTTCCAAGATGTCAATTTTCCCTCCTCTCCTTGGATCCCATGCAATCTATCCTACCAGAGCAGCCGACCATCACAATCAGATCAGGATAGCCTTTATCCAAAATAACATGTCTTTTGGACGATATTCCGTTACGCACAGTCCAACAATAAGAAGCAATAAAAATAAAGCAATAACGCACACAATCACAAAACCAACACAAAACAAAAAAGAAACATCCATCACAGTGAGTTTCCTCCAGTCACCTCCTCACTGTGATGGAAGGCTTTGATAACAACCTGTCCCTAAATACCACTTGGTACTTTTGACCCATCACCCACACCACTAAACGTCATGGGAATCCCTCCACAAATTAACAGGTACATAATTACTGGAGACAACTAAAGTATTCTTGCCTTCTCATTGGCAAAGTGACGTCTATCAATGCGCATAAGATAGACACGAGGAACTGCAGATGCTGGAACCTTGAGGCAGCAATTGGAAAACATGGATATGCGATGTTTAGGATCGGGACTGATTAGTTTTGTTCAGAGATACGGCATGGAAACAAACACTTCGGCCCCACCGAGAAACGTGCCGACCAATGACCACCCACGTTCAGGGAGATGTGGAACCCAATTCCTCTGTTCATCAATGTTGTTTAGGGTCTTGTCATTCATTAACTGGATGCTTTCCCCTTATGTTCAACCTCCAAATGTGCAACACATGACACTTGCCCAGATTAAATGCCACCTGCCATTTCCATGCCCAAATCCTGCTCTGTCCATGGCTGCAACTCCCCCTATTTTGGTGTGATGTATTTTGATGTATTAACCAATCCATCTATATTACCACCATATCTGCTCCCAAGATGAGACTTCCATTCTACGTCACCCGAGGTGTCCACATCCCTTAGTAAACGTGGTTTCCCTAATTCTATCATTCTCTCATTCGTGCCATTGTTCTACGCTTGCACCCCTCCCCCCAGACGGGACAAGGATAAAGTTCCCCTGGTCCTCACCTTTCACCCTACCAGTCTCCACATTCAACACACCTTCCTCTGACACCTCCAACATGATCCCTCCACCAGTCACATCTTCCCATCTTCACCCCTATATCGTTTCTGCAGAGATGGCTCCCTCTGCAACTCTTTGGTTCACTCCTCCCTTGCCACCCTCACCACCCCCTCCCCATGAATTCCCTGCAACCGCAAGAGAGGTAACACCTGTCCCTATGCCTCCTCCCTCACCTCCATCCAGGCACCTCAGCAGTCCATACAGCTGAGACAGAGGTTCACATTCACCTCCTCTATTGCATCCACTGTTCCTGATGTGGCCTCATGTACATCAGCGAGACCAAGCGTAGACTTGGCAACCGTTTCGCTGAACACTTGCGCTCGGTACGTCAAAGCCTACTGGATCTCCCAGTTACTAACTATTTAAACTCCCCATCCCATTATCATACTGACCATTCTCATCTGGGCCACCTCCACTGCCAGAGTGAGGCTGCACGCAAATTGGAGGAACAACACCATATGTTCCACTTGGATAGTTTACAAACCAATGGCATGAACATTGAATTCAACAATTTTAGTTAACCTCTAACTGATCTCACCACACCCCTCCACCTTCTCCCCCACAACCCCCCTTTCCCCTCCCCTCCCCCCGTTTGTGGAGCACCTGGACTCCCACCTCTATCTCCCTCCCCCCCCCCTATTTTCCTTCCTTTGGGTTCACAATTCCTATTTACTACTTTCACTACACAATTTGCTACTTTCACAACACACTTTGCTACACAATTTGCTGCTTTCACTGCTCAATTAGCATCTTTCCTCCCTCTGGCTTCACAGTTTGCAACTTGCCACATAGGGCAGAGTGGGTGAGGTGGTGAGGCACAGCAGACCATGGTGCCACAGCAGACCAGGCTCACTCACCATGGAGCTGGGAAACCCCTCCCCAACAGACAAGCCACCAAGCCCTGCTGTGCTCGCCCCCAACGGCTGGAGGGGATAGTGAAGAGACGGCGGGAACTGACACAAGGAAACAAAAAGCCGGTAAGCGAAACCGATGTCTTCCACCCTCCACCCCATGCGCTCAAATCACTATGAATGCTTCAGGGTCGGCTGCGGGAGGCACCCCCAGGGCACAATGACTAACCGGTGGCTGGGTGAGGCTCTATAAGGCACTGGTCAGAACATTTGGAGAAATTGGCAATTTTGGACCCCATATCTGAGGAAGGATGTGCTGACACTGGAGAGGATCCAGAGGAGGTTTACGAGAATGATCCCAGGAATTACTGGGTTAAAACATGAGTGTTTGACGGCACTGGGCGTGTACTTGCTGGAGTTTAGAAGGATTTGGTGGACCTCAATTAAACTTACTGAATAATGAAAGGCCTGGATCGAGTGGATGTGAAGAGGGTATTTCCACTAATGGGAGAGTATCGGACCAGAAGTCATAGCCTCAGAATCGAAGGATGATCCTTTAGGAAGGAGATTTATTTAGTCAGAGGGTGTTGAATCTGTGGAATTCTTTGCCACAGAAAGCTGTGGATGCTGTCAATGGATATTTTTTAAGGCAACGATTGATAGATTCTTGGTTAATACAGGTGTCAGAGGTTATGGGGAGAAGGCAGGAGAATGGGGTAAAGAGGGAAAGATGTATCAGCCATAATTGAAAGGTGGAGCAGACTTGGGCCAAATTGCCTAATTCTGCTCCTATCACTTATGAACTTATGAACTCTCAATAACTTGATATGGAACTCATCAGGACCCTGGGGATTTATCCACCTCAATGGTCTTCAAGAGACCCAGCACCACTTCCATCTTGATCTCTAACTGCCCGAGGATGTTTGTACACATCACACTAATCCCACTATGTCCTTCTCCTTGGTGAATTCAGATGCAAATTACTCGCTTAATATCTTGTGCACATCCTCTGATTCCAAACATAAAGTTCCTGCTTTATCCTTGAGTGATCATACCTTCTCTCCGGCCACCCACTTGTTTTTAACGTAGGTATAAAATGTAATGAAATAGGAAGCAAGAGTGAGAAGAGTGAATAAACCAAGTGGGTGAGAGTGAAGTAATGTTGAGTTACTCCCACCATCTCTCTCACTCTGCATCAGGGCATTGACTGGAGAGTTGGGCAAGGCTTGACTTCCTTCACATCTTGTCCCGACACCTGCCAAGACTGCCAGAATCATGGGGAATTTGCCCGACACCAGGTTGAGCTGATTTATAAACAGACAGCAGAGGTTTTCATACAGATGTGTTGAGGAATTTCTGGGCCCAGTTCATCTTCTGCAGCCCACCCACAGGACTGTGAAAGCTCTCTCCCTGCAACTATTCCACTAACTCCCCATGTATCCTCTCCACAGCCTTTATTTCTCTCCCAGGTGCGGTGTCCGGGACCCAACACACCAGGTGCGGCCGAAGGACAAGAGTTCATTTCGCAAAGTGTGTGCCGCCTTCTCCTCAGCGCAGCACTGAGTGCAGAGGTGGGGAGGAAGTAACAGTGGGACAGGAAGGCTGCGAGAAACTGGACTCACACAGCACCAAACACACAGCTCATGATGCAGTTCTCTTTATTATTGGCTGAGAAGCTAAGTGAGTACAGTCACCACAGACAGTGAGAGCGGCTACAAAGAAATCAAAGCACTGGATCCACTGCTGGAAAGGATGAGTGGACCATTCTGGAGTCTTCTAAACTCAGTGCAATCGGTAAGTACAAACAAAAGAAAGTCTGTGGCCACACCTTATCGACCTCCAAGATCCATTCCCTAGAAGCAGGAAAGGAGAAAACATTTTCCTGTTAGTCCACAAGAAAATTGCTGCAGATGCAGAATTTCTTAAATAAATAATTAAATGCTGGAAATACTCGATCTGTCACGTACCATATGTCGAGATGAAACAAACAGGTGTTGAGGGAAATGATATCTCGAGAAGAAATAGAAGGTTCATACTTTTAAATGTTATCTCTGTGCCTCTCCCCACAGGTGCTGCCTGACCTGCTGAGTGTTTCCAGCATTTCCTGTTTTCTACCTGGTGTAAAAGCACCATCTATTTGAGTCAGAGTCTGTGAGCCATTAATGTTCCCTGACTCTTGATCGGTGAGTTTGCCTTGTAAATAAAGGGAGTCACTTCTGTGGAGGTGCCAGGTGCAGTCAGAGTGTGTGTTGCTGAAACCTGAAGCCCCCAATATTTACGGGGGTTTGGACTGTCCCAGCCTGAAGTGTGTGGGCTCTCCCTGGGCTGGAACTCCCTGTGTGGGCTGGACAGCTCCATGACTTTTCTGCTCCACATCCTCTCTAATGTTTATTGAACAGTCAAATGGCTAAGTAGTTCTTTCTTTATAGAAACATAGAAAATAGGTGCAGGAGGAGGCCATTTGGCCCTTCGAGTCAGCACCACCATTCATTGTGATCATGGCTGATCATCCACAATCAGTAACCCGTGCCTGCCTTCTCCCAATATCCCTTGATTCCACTAGCCCCAGAGCTCTATCTAACTCTCTCTTAAATTCATCCAGTGATTTGGCCTCCACTGCCCTCTGTGGCAGAGAATTCCACAAATTCACAACTCTCTGGGTGAAAAAGTTCCTTCTCACCTCAGTTTTAAATGGCCTCCCCTTTATTCTAAGACTGTGGCTCCTGGTTCTGGACTCCCCAAACATTGGGAACATTTTTCCTGCATCTAGCTTGTCCAGTCCTTTTATAATTTTATATGTCTCTATAAGATCCCCTCTCATCCTTCTAAACTCCAGTGAATACAAGCCTAGTCTTTTCAATCTTTCCTCATATGACAGTCCCGCCATCCCAGGGATCAATCTCATGAACCTACGCTCACTGCCTCAATTGCAAGGATGTCCTTCCTCAAATTAGGAGACTAAAACTGTACCCAATACTCCAGATGTGGTCTTACCAGGGCCCTATACAACTGCAGAAGAACATCTTTACTCCTATACTGAAATCCTCTCGTTATGAAGGCCAACATGCCATTAGCTTTCTTCACGGCCTGCAGTACCTCCACGCCAACTTTCAGTGACTGGGGGTACAAGGACACCCAGATCTCGCTGCACTTCCCCCTTACCTAACCTGACACCATTGAGATAATAATCTGCCTCCTTTTTTTTGCCGCCAAAGTGGATAACCTCACATTTATCTACATTATACTGCATCTGCCATGCATCTGCCCACTCACTCAACCTGTCCAGGTCACTCTGCAACCTCCTAACATCCTCTTTGCAGTTCCCACTGCCACCCAGCTTTGTGTCATCTGCAAACTTGTTAATGTTATTTCTAATTCCTTCATCCAAATCAATACATATGGTAAATAGTTGCGGCCCCAACACTGAGCCTTGCGGCACACCACTCACCACTGCCTGCCATTCTGAAAAGGACCCGTTTACTCCTACTCTTTGCTTCCTGTCTGCCAACCAATTCTCTATCCATGTCAACACTCAGCCCCCAACACCATGTGCTCTAATTTTGCTCACCAATCTCCCTTGAGGGACCTTATCAAAGGCTTTCTGAAAGTCTAGAAACACTACATCCATTGGCTCCCCTTCATCCATTTTAGTTGTCACCACCTCAAAATATCCCAGAAGATTAGTAAAGCATGATTTCCCTTTCATAAATCCATGCTGACTTGGACTTATCCTTTTACTGCTATCCAAATGCACCGTTATAAACTCTTTAATAATTGACTCAAGCATCTTCCCCACCACTAATGTCAGGCTAACTGGTCTGTAATTCCTCGTTTTCTCTCTCGCTCCTTTCTTAAAAAGTGGGATAACATTAGCTATCCTCCAATCCACAGGAACTGATCCTGAATCTATTGAACATTGGAAAATGATCACCAATGCGTCCACTATTTCTAGAGCCACCTCCCTGAGTACCATGGGATGCAGACCATCAGGCCCTGGGGATTTATCAACCTTCAGTCCCATCAGTCTACCCAATACTATTTCTCGCCTAATGCAAATTTCTTTCCTCTATCCCCCTAGATCCTCTGTCCTCTAGTACATCTGGGAGATTGTTTGTGTCTTCCTTAGTGAAGACAGATCCGAAGTACCTATTCAACTCTTCTGCCATTTCCTTGTTATGCATAATAATTTCACCCTCGTCTGCCTTCAAGGGACCTACATTTGTCTTTGCTAATCTTTTTCTCTTAACATACCTAAAGAAGCTTTTACCGTCCTTTTATATTCTTGGCCAGCTTCCCCTCTGATTCATCTTTTCAGCCCGTATTGCCTGTTTTGTTACCTTCTGTTGTCCTTTGAATGTTTCCTAATCCTCTGGCTTCCTGCTACTCTTTGCTGTGTTATATATCTTTTCTTTTAGTTTTATTCCATCCCTAACTTCCCTTGTCAGCCACGGTTGCCTCCTACTCCCCTTAGAATCTTTCTTCCGCTTTGGAATGAAATGATCCTGCATCTTCCGGATTATGCCCAGAAATTCATGCCATTGCTGTTCCACCGTCATTCCTGCTAGGATCCCTTTCCAGTCTACCTTGGCCAGCTCCTCTCTCATGCCTTCATAGTCCCCTTTGTTCAACTGCAACACTGACACTTCTGATTTAACCTCTTCCACCTCAAATTGAAGATTAAAACGAATCATATTATGATCACTACCTCCAAGCAGCTCCTTTACCTCGAGTTCTCTTTGTCAAATCTGGTTCATTGGACAACACTAAATCCAGAATGTGTCATGCTACACTGTACCTTCCTCTAACTCCAGTGTTGCCCCCTTGTACATTCCTCCTGCACAGTTACACTCGGTGTCTGTTCCCCTGACTCCTGCATTCCATCCCATACATCCTCCTCTCACTGCTGGGCAGTCAGTCCAGTTCTGCAGAGCACAGGACCCATGGGGTTGGTTCCCTCCCTCTGTGTAACAGCAGGTCTGTGGAGGTCACCTCCTGTTCAAAACTGTCTCAAATTAACTTCCAACAAAACACAATTTCTGTCACTGTTACACTTACGACGAATGAGCCAACAACGTCGTCTTTTATCTTCTTCATCAGCATCACAGCGTTGGTATCTCAATGGATATCCATCGATCCATGTGAAAGGCCCTCCCTGGGGGTGTAAATGAATGGTCATTGGTGTTGGAATGCTGAGTCTGCTGCCATGAACAATACAGGGAGGAGCTGTACCTGAGCCGGAGTGAGAGCAGAATACGAGCAGCCGGGACAAGTAGGGCAGTGGATGGGAGTTTAAACTATGGACTGGCAGGGTGGGGGAATCTCATGGAAGTAACAGGATCCTTGGGATGAAACTGACAGGATCTGAGAGTAAAGGTCAGAGAAGAGGAATATTGGTAACTCAGAAAATGAGTAAAAGATGGTAATTGAACACAAATATAATGTAGGATCGCTCAGACAAAGACAGAGATGTCCAGTTTTATCCGTGTGAGTTTGCACCTTCTCCCTGTGACCGAGCGGGTTTCCAGTGAGTGCTCCGGGCGTCATGTGTAACTCTATCTCTGAACAACGATGTGACACCAGAGATCCATCAAAGTGTTGACTTTAACCTGCCCTCTGAAAAGGGCAGTGGATGACCAGGGAAGGACAACAAATGCAGGTCTGGCCAGTGTGGTGACGACCTGTAAGCTAACGTGTCATCATTAACTGTACCTTAACTCTGTTGTTTAGGCCAATCCAAACATGGCTCTTCGGTTTGCAAGATGCGCGAATCACTTCCAGAATGAATTTGTTGTGTATGAGCGAGGTCACAGTTGCCAGATGTCCAGAATGTGGTTGACGTTTGCAAAACGCCTTTAAACAAACAAAATAGTTTATTTGTTGAGAATTAGTGTGTCTCAAGATCCCTCAAATAAATCGTCAAAAGAGACATTGGCAATGGGTAACTTTATCCCCGAGACACAGAGTTCTCGTTCTTTAATCAAGAACCCCAGCTCTGCGTTAACTCCTGGATTTAGTTTAGTGTAGTATAGAGATACAACGCGGAAACAGGCCCTTCGGCCCACCGGGTCGGCGCTAACCAGCGATCCCCACACATTAACACTATCCTATATCCACTAGGGACAATTTTTACATTTACCAAGCCAATTAACCTTTGTACGTCTTTGGAGTGTGGGAAGAAACCGAAGATCTCGGTGAAAACCCACGCTGGTCACGAGGAGAACGTACAAACTCCGTCCAGACAGCACCTGTAGTCGGGATGGAACCCGGGTCTCCGACGCTGCATTCACTGTGTGGCAGCAACTCTGCCGCTGCGCCACCGTGACCGTATTGGGGAATGCAGAGCTTCCCCCAAATCTCAATATTTCACCCACTGGTCCGAGCGATAGAAACCGGAGCCCACGGCTGCAGTGAAGCGCACCCGTGGAACACATGGACTCATCGCAGGCAATTCAACGACAGGCTGTGCTGTGAGTTCATGGGAATGAACCAGCAGAGAGCAATGTTCCCCAGACCTCCCAGAGCAACCACTGGTTTCAGGGACTTACCTCAGCACTTGCCCATGACCTTCTTCGAGGAAAAAAACGGTAACAGTTGTTTAGTCTAGGATATTTATACCAGCCTTTCACACAGCGTCCTTGGGATAGAACACGGGTCTCCTCTTCCAATGAATTGTTTGCTCCTGTAAATTGAAGAGATTCAGAATTTTAAACCAACTGAAGTGTCGTCCTGAGTGAGACCGATTGTCTGTTTTTGGCACATGTCCTCTCATTCATTCCTATCTATGGCCCTGTGTAAATGTCTATTCAATTCTACCTGTCTGTACTGCTTCCTCTGGCATCTTCATTGGAAACACTTGCTCTATCCCCTTTCAATCTTTCCACTTGCACCCTAAACCTATGCCCTCTGGTTTTACACTCCTCTGCACTATGTCCTTCTACCCTACCTAAGCCTCACGTGATTTTATAAACCTCTAAATACTCACCCTGAAGCCAACTTCAGTCCAACGGCAATAGACCCAACCTATCTTATAACTCTCAGCCAGTTCTGATATCATCCTTGTGAATATTTACTGGACCCTCTCTCACATCCTCCTATAGCTGGGCAATCAGAACAGCACACAATTTCCAGGTGCAGTCTCAGCAACATCTTCTACAACTGTAACATGTATCCTAACTCTTTTAATCAAAGGCCCAGCTGATGTGGGCAAGAGTGCCAAACACATTCTTCACCAACTTGTCCACCTACATCACCACTTTCAGGGAACTGTGTACTAATAGTGTAATTGTACCCTGGGGTCTCTCTGCTCCACAATAACCCCAGGGCTTTGTTTCATGAATGAAATTAGTTTTCTTCCTTTGTGATCTGCTACTGATCACACACAAACACGTCACAGAGAATTTGAATTAAATTTCCATTGACCACTGTAAATACAATCATTCTCTGTCTCTCTCCTCTGTACCTTTGCCAGCACTCTGGCCATCCTCCCTCAAGCCTCCATCCTCACCCTCACAGCGGGCAAGTACACTGCACCCGTTGCATTGGACCAGTGCCTGCAGAACCTTCTCCTCTGCATCCCCTGGGTTCCTGACAGAGAGTCACATATCCCTCTTCCTGCAACTCTGTTTTCCTGTGAAGCGTCACCGTGGAGAAATCTCTGTCTCCTGATGTGGAGGAGAGTCTCCAACTCACCTTCCAACTCAGCAGCTTTGAGATGAGTATCCCAGACAAGAGACATTTCCTACCACAACCCGACCACTCCCAATGTCCACAAATTCCCATGATCCACAGTCCCAACACAGTGCATTCATTCCTCACACCAATATATTTCTAAAGCTCCTGGAATCAATGGACCTTACCTGCCACATCACTGGCAAGCAGTGCGGTCAGCACCAAAACCCACACCAACATCATGTTTCCTTCCTCGAACCTGAAACACAAGAAAACGATTCATCATTAGTGTCAAGTTTCAGAGTGAAGGTGGGCATATCCTGCTGCTGTTCCCACCTGTCTCTCTCCCAGCTCTCTGTGTGGATGAGGTTTCCAATGCTGCCGCATCTTATATACCTGTAGTTCTGGCATCTTGGAGGCTTTTGGAACCATTGGAATCAAACGCAATTGGGTGCAGCAATCTACATAAAACTCCTGCGGACCAATCACTGACTGACAGATGAGCACAAGATGAACAGGAAGTCACTGATATACAGAAAACCAGTTCAGCAGGCACTGGTACAATACTGAGAATTTATTTTTAATCTTCCAAAACCACAGAGTGCATGAGCAACCATTTTGAAAGCAGAGAAATTAATTTTGAAAGATTGGCGGGAGAATAAAGAGAGAGCAGGTTTTTTGATTGAATAGGCAGGTTATTTAAAGAAGCGGGCATTTGAATGGCTGAGGAAGAGAGGCAGCAGCCAGTAAAAGGAAGGCAATATTTAGCGAAACAAGCTGTTGGGAGCGGTCGTGTTGGAAGAGAAGCCATGTTGAAGCCAAGTACAGAACCGAGCACTTTGGCTGAAGACGCTCGGCGAGACCGGCTGATGAAGGGAATGCAGAGCTAGCATGTGAGTTCGTATCAAGCGGGAAATTTTATAAAGGAGTCAGTGGGAATAAGTAAAGTAAGGATGCAGGATCACGTGATGTGCTGCAGCTGCATGGTGCTGGTGGATCCCAATGTGGTTCCTGGTGACCACATCTGCAGCAAGTGTTGGTTGATCGACGAACTCAGCTCAGAATTGATGACGGAATCTGAGCTTTAATCGCTGTGACACATCAGGGAAGGGGAGATTTACCTGGATGCCGTCTGTTTCTTGAGGAAGTCACACCCATTAGATTAACAACTTCCAATTCAGGCCGTGATCAGGTTGTTGAGGATGTGACTGTGAGTGAGGCAGGTATGGGGATTCAAGAGACAGTGTTGGAGGAGCCTCAGCCCTTGAGTGGGGGCTGCAGCAATGATGAGCAGCCTAACTATGGCACCATGGATCAGGGAGCCGTTCAAGAGGGGGAGGAGAAGAGACACGTAGTTGTAATTGAGGATAGCACAGACATAATTCTCTATCACGAGGATCGAGAGTCCTGACGGCTGTGTTGCCAGCCTGGTGCCCAGGCTCAGGATGTCTCATCTGAGCAAATTGGCATAGTGTCAATAAGATTAGAGAGTTAAAAGCAAAGACTGGATCAAAGACTGGTGTTGGAGAAGTGGGTTTGAATTCGTAGGTCATTGGCATCAGTATTGGGGAATGCAGGGGCTGATACAATGCAATGAAATGCAGCTGAACCCTACTGGGACCAGGTTTCTGGGGAATCCCACAACTTGGGCTGTAGTTAGGGATTTAAACTAACTGAATCAAGGGATATGGGAAAACAGTAGGAATGGAGTGCTGAATTTGGATGATCAGCCATGATCATATTGAATGGCGGTGCTGGCTCGAAGGGCCAAATGTCCTGCTCCTGCACCTATTTTCTATGTTATTATGTTTCAATCTAAATAGTGGGCGTGGGTTCAATAGATTGGAAAATATGGATGAAGTTAAAGATAAGGAGGTTACAAGTCTCCAAAATAAGAAATAGGAGACCAAATTTAGAAAGGTATAAGATTCTAGCATCAGGCAACATGGGGACTAAATTGAGAAAAAGGCCGGTGACTACAGAACTGAAGCCGCTGTATTTGAATGCCCGCAGTATAGGAAACAAACTGCGTGAGACTGCAGCACTGTTAGAATTTGGCCGGTACAACGTTGTGGGCATCACAGAGTTGTGGTGAAAACAGGATCAGAACTGGAAGCTGAACATCATAGGATAGACATCCTATCAAAAAGACAGGCAGGTGGGCTGGAGGTGGGACGGCTCTGCTGGTGAGGAATGAAACCCAATCCTTCACAAGAACCAACATAGGATCAGAAGATGTAGAATTCTTATGGGTAGAGTTAAGAAATGCAAGGGTAAATAGACCCTGATGGGAGTTATATACAGGCCTTCAATAGTAGCCAGAATGCCGGGTGCATGTTGCATTCTATCAAGAATCAAGAGATGGAAAAGGGATGTATCGGTGGTCATGGGGATTTTAATATGCAGGTGGACTGGGAAAATCAGGTTGGTACTGGATCCCAAGAGAATTAATTTGTTGAATGCCAATGAATTGTTTTTTTTAGAGCCGCTCGTGGTCGAGCCCAGGAGGGAAAGGCAATTCTGGATTTGGTATTTTGGAATGAACCAGATTTGATTAGGGAGCTTAAGGTGAAGGAAGCCCTGGGAGGCAGTGATCATAATGTGATGTAATTCAACCTGCAGTTTGAGAGGCAGAAGCTGAAGTTGAATGTATTGGTATTATTGTTGAGGAAGGCGATACACAGACATGAGGGTGGAGCTGGCTAAAGTTGATTGGAAGGTGACCCTAGCAGGAATGACGTTAGTGCAGCAATGGCAGGAGTTTCTGGGAGTAATTCGGAAGACATGGGATCTTTTCATCCCAAAGAGAAAGAACCATACTAAGGGAAGAATGAGGCAACTGTGGCTGACAAAGGAAGTCAGAGACAGCATAAAAGCAAAATACAAGGCATATAATACGGCAAAGATTAGTGGGATACTAGGGGATTAGGGAGCTTTTAAAAACCACCAGAAAGCAACGAAAAAAATCAATAAGGGGATGAAAGATGAAATGTGAAGGGAAGCTAGCCAATAATATAAAAAGAGGATTTCAAAAGTTTTTAAAAGATACATAAAGAATGAAAGAGAGACAAGAGTGGAAATTAAACTGCTGGGAAATGACGCTGTCCAAATAGCAATAGGGAACATAAAAACAATGGATAAACTGAATAAATCTTTTGCGCTAGTCTTCACAGTGGAAGATACCAACAACATACCAGAAATTCAAAAGAGTCAGGGGGCAGAAGTGAGTGCTTCTATTACTAAGGAGAAGGTGCTTTGGAAACTGAAAGGTCTGAAGGTGGATATGTCTCCTGGACCAGATGGACTACACCCCATGGCTGTGAAAGTGGTCGCTGTAGAGATTTTGGAGGCATTATTAGTGATTTTTCAAAAATCACCAGTCAAAAATGGTTCCAGAGGACTGGAAAGTCACAAATGTAACTCCATTGTTTAAGAGTGGAGCCAGGCAAAAGAAAGGAATATAGGCCGGTTGGTAAGATTTTCCAGTCCATTATTAAGGATGAGGCTTTGAGGTACTTGAAAGCACATCATAAATAGCCCGAAGTGAGCATGATTTTGTTAAGGGGACAAATCATCCTCTCCGATAATCCTCAACACTGGGGCTTTGCAAGGATGCATTCTCTCCCCCTTCTTTACTCCCTGTACACTTTGATCATCAGCAAAGTGATGGAACCGAGAGAGCGAGCAAATGGCATTTACTCCCCACAACCGAGGTACTGAGGCCCCGTGTAGCTTTACCGTCCACGGTAGAAAACATCAGTTCGGCCACAGCTGGAGCACCACGCACTGGTTATGGTCACCACACTGTAGGAAAAGACGAGAGGGAGCAGAGAAGATTCACCGGGACGTTGCAGATGATGCTAAGATATGTGGAGGGGCAAGGAGTGTAGAGGAAGCAAGGACTCTGCAGAAGGACTTGGACAGGTTAGGAGTGTGGGCAGAGTAGTGGCAGATAAAACTCAGTATAGCAAAGTGCAGTGTCATGCATTTTGGTAATAAGAATAAAGGCTTAGATTATTTTCTAATTGGTGAGAGAATCCAGAAATCCAGAAATTGGAGGTGCAGGTGCAGGAGTCCCAAAAAGTTAATTTGCAAGTCGAAATGGTAGTAAGGAAGGCAAATTCAATGCTGGCATTTATATCAAGAGTACTGGAATACAAAAACAGAGATGTAATGCTGAGGCTCTATTCATGGGGGTTTGGACTGTCCCAGACTGAAGTGTGTGGGCTCTCCCTGGGCTGGAACTCCCTGTGTGGGCTGGACAACACGTCTGTGTTGTCAGATAAACCCAGCCCTCCCCATTCCATGGACCACACACAACGGGAGCATAGTCTGGAATCTCTGGAGCTGGATCTTCTGCAACCGATGTCATGCCTAAATCTGGGGATTTTACACCAGTGCACATTCCCAAATCTGTAGCGTTACACCCAGTGGTTGTTGACTTAGTGTTCCCTTGCACGTGGAGCACAGAAAGAGACCACTCGGCCCATGTATCCGTGCTACTGTTGCTACTCCTTAGCAGCCTCCCCCTCCCTTCATCCGACCCCATCAACACATCCGTCTGTTCCTTTCTCCATCTACCTCTCCCTTAAGTACATTTGTGCTCTCTGCCTCGATGTTATGTTGCTGAGCTCCACCTGCCCAAAACGTCCAAGTAAATAGGATTTTCTCTCTTCTCTATTTGATTTATCGGTGGCTATTTTACATTTATGACCAGGAAATTTGGTTTCACACTCGAGGAAACATCCTCTCGACATCCCCCTACAAATCCTTCACAGTGAGATCGGCCCCTGGCTGGTCCCCCCTCAATCTTCTCTCTTGTGGAGAACAAGCCTCAGCCTGTTGGATCCTCACTGCCGCTCTGTTTTGTGACAGTTCACTGCTCCTAGGCCACTCCAAGCGAATGTGTTCCCTTTGCTCACTGCACCAATCACGTTGGTGATGAATGTGTTGTGATTGCTCGAGGTCAGAGCAGCCAAATGTCTGTAATGTGGTTGGTGATTGCAGAACATCTTTAAAATAGTTTAATATCAAAATATTTTATATGAAATATTTTATGTTTCATCCTCTCACATGCCTCCAAATAAATAATCAGAATTGATATTGGAAATGGGCAACTTTGTCCATTTGAATCAGAGTTCTTGTTCTCGAATCTCTCTGGTGTCAACCCCAGCTCTGTGTTAACTCCTGGATGTGGAGCTTCCCCCAAATCCCAATATTTCACCCACTGGTCCGAGCGATAGAAACCGGAGCCCACGGCTGCAGTGAAGCGCACCCTGGAACAGAGGGACTCATCGCAGGGAATTCAATGACAGGCTGTGCTGTGAGTTCATGGGAATGAACCAGCAGAGGGCAATGTTCCCCAGGCCTCCCAGAACAACCACTGGTTTCAGGGACTTACCTCAATACAATACAGTACAATATATCTTTATTGTCATTGTACAGGGGTACAACGAGATTGGGAATGCACCTCCCATACGATGCAATAAATTAATTAGCTAGTCAGTATTAATTTAAACAACCCAATGAAACATATTAGAACAGTTTTAAAACAAAATAAAGTGCAGTAGATCTGTACCGGTTCGCTGTGCGATGTGACCATCCGGCTCAGCAGGACCAGTTCATAGCAGCTATGGCCCTGGGGATGAAGCTGTTCCTGAGTCTGGAGGTGCGGGCGTAGAAGGCCTTGTATCGTCTGCCCGATGGTAGAAGTTTCGAACAGACTGTTGCAGGGGTGTGAAGAGTCTTTGTGGATGCTGGTGGCTTTTCTGAAGCATCGTGTGTTGTAGATGCCCTCCAAGGCTGGTAGCTGTGTTCCGATAGTCCTTTGAGCTCTGTGGGCTACCCGCTGAAGAGCTTTCCTCTCAGCATCTGACCATGTCCTTTTGTCACTGAAAAACCCAGTAACAGGATCTTAAGGAAGGATAATAAAACCACTTTTCATCACAGTGCCCTTTGACTATGCCACGCCTCTCAAGGTCTTGCTGAGTCTCCTCCTGACCCAAGGAATCGGTCGTCCCTGTCAGTGTAGTGTTAGGGTTAAACTGACAATTTCAGCTAAAATGTGAAATGGAGTTATTAGCAAAATTAGCAGCCATATATTCCAGGGTCTGCGAAAACAAGTTTATCTCCTCGCACCTGCGATGAGTGCATGAGAAAGGCTACGTTGGTGAACGAAACACAACAATGTATGAGTAGATGTTCCCAAACAACGTCTCATAACGTCTGGGTGAGCTGAGGAAAACAACAGCAATAGTTGGGTGAACCAGCTGCGGCTGGTAGCGCAGAAACGTTGCAGACAAGTGGGGCTTAAGATTGGCTCGGGGGAGGGGGCAGTGGTGCAGTCTCCTCTGATAAGAAATGCCATAAAGTTAAAGAGAATTCAGAGTTAAATCAACTAAAGGGCATTCCTCAGAGTGTTAATTATTAATGTTGTGCTTAATGGGCCAATCGGGTAAAGTGATTCTAATGTAAGGACATTTTATGTTAAAATTCCCCCTCATCTTGTACAGCTGGGTCAGCTTTGGTCGGTCAGGTGATTGGGAGAATACGTTCACACGTAAGACAGGAGCGAACAGTGAAAGAATTAACCCACACTTCATTACAGACAGAGAGCCATTTAAGAAACATAAACTACAGAAGAAAGTCTGGTCCAACCAGGCCCATCGTTTAAACAAAAAGATCAGAAGTAAAAAGTTTGTATTGTTTCCAAAAGAGCAGTATGGTGTGAATCTTTTCCCCTTCACCTTAAACCTATGTCCTCTGGTCATCGATTCACCTAATCTGGGCAAGAGATAGTGTGCACTACCCGTTCTATTCCTCTCGTGATTTTATACACCTCTATTAGATCACCCTCATCCTCCTACGTCCCAGTGAATAGAGTCCCAGCCTATTCAACCTCTCCCTATAGCTCACACCCTCTAGTCCACGCAACATCCTCGTAAATCTTCTCTATCCTTTCCAGGTTGTCAACATCTTTCCTATAACATGGTGCCCAGAACTGAACACAATGCTCTAAATGCAGCCTCGCCAACATCTTATACAACTGCAACATGACCTCCCAACATCTATACTCAATACTCTGCCTGATGAAGGCTCATCTTCCAAAAGCCTTTTTGACTGTGCTATCTAGCTGCGACTCCACTTCAAGGAACCATGCAACTGCACTCCTAAATCCATCTGCTCTACAACACTCCCTAGAGCCCTACCATTCACCATGTAGGTCCTGCACATGTTAATCTTCCCACAATGCAACATCTCACATGTAATATTCAGACGAATATTCCATAAACAACTGATTATTTACACAGACCACCACATTCACAGTTATATTCACTCTGGTGTGGGTGATGGGACAAATGGCCCTTTCTCTCTCTGTATTTTCTCTTGTTCCCCAATCACGTCACACTCTAAAGGCAGAGCACGTGGTCTCTTGGACCCATTGTACTTTCAGCTTCATCGCCAACCCCTGGTAGAATCATAGAATGATACAATGATACTGCACAGAAGGAGCCATTTGCCCATCCTATCTGTGATCGTGTGATCCAATTCTCCTGCTCTTTCCCCAAACCACTGGAAATTGTTCCTTCACACATTTACCCAAATCCTTTGAAAGTTATTGTTGACTCTGCTTCCACCAGCCTTTCAGTCCGTGAGTTTCTGATAATTATATCGTCCTGAACAAATCTGATTTCTCCTGTCACCTCTGATCCATTTGCCAATTATCTAAGAACTCAATGCGGCTGGTGCAGTAGATTTTCAGGTCAATTATCCCACGCCGGAATGTTTTTGCTGGATGAACTGCTTCATTTTGTGAAGAGTTGTGAATGGAACTGAACATTGTGCAATCATCAGGGAACATCCCCACTTCTCACCTTCTGATGGAAGGAAGGTCGTTGATGAATCAGCTGATGATGGTTGTGTCTGGGTCACTGCCCGAAGAAACTCCTGCAGTGATGTCCTAGGGCTGGGATGTTGAACCACATCCATCGTACTTTGTGTGGGGAATGAATCCAACCATTGACGTATTCTCTCCTTGACGATCCTTGTCTCAGAATGACCAGGTCTCCTCGATGCTGCACTCAGTCAAATGCTGCCTTGTTTTCAAGGAGCCTCACTCTGGCCTCACCTCCGGAATGCAGCTCTTTGCTCTGTGTTTGGACCAAGGCTGTGACGTGGTTCAGAGCCGAGTGATCTTGGTGAAACCAACACTGAACGTGGGCAAGTCGATTATTGGAGGGGAAGTGACACTTGCCCGCACTGTGGACAACCCCTGATGATTGGGGGCAGCCTGATTGTCTGCTCATTGGCTGGACTGGATTTGTCGATACAGTTTTCAGGCTGTGATATTTGTTCACAGATTAGACTGATTCTCGGTGAAGACAGGGTCGAGGTTACAAGATCTAACCTTGTACCTCTACAACAGTGGAACACACAAATAAATTGTTGATTGGAGGGGTGAAGATGCCGGTCAGAAGGTGAAGGGAACTGGTCCTGTGTTTGGCCTCTGAATGTCACCAGTGGTGAAATCACAGACACTGGAAATGCAGAATTAAAATTTGGTTAATTCACAGCAAACCACACAAAATCACCAGCAGGAAAGACGGGGTTTACATTAAAGGTAAATCTTCATTGGAACTGGAAATTGTTAGGGACTGAACAAGTTTTTAATATTAGAGAATGTTGGGTGGAGGTTGGGAGAGAGAGAGAGTGACCCACGGAAGTGGAGGTGACTAAAGTTAGTTTAATGTAAATTCTTTCAAGCTGCATTTGCTTACGCTATCTTTACAACACTGTTCCATTGTCAAAATGTTATGAACCAGCAGCACTCTTCAGAAGTTGAGCTGGTTTAATCAAACAAAGATAGATCTCAGATTGTTGTAAACCAGGGGGTTTACATATCATGTTTTGGTGTAACTCACTGCTGAGATCAGGTGTTTGCTTTTCTCTCCAACATCTGAGCTGTGGCCATTTCCATTTAGTGATACGAGCATGGATGATAAAACTGGGATTTACTGCCAAAACCTGTTGCTGGGAGACCAGGTATATATTTTTCTTTCTTATACCTGAGCTGTGTTCATTTTGACCTTGTTTTATGATAACAATACGTCTTTCTTGGTAACCTTTAAGGACATTAGATAAATGGACAAGCACTTTGATGAGAACTTAAGAGTTACGCAGAGGTCAGACCAATGATGACCAGCAAGTTACATCTAAAATAGGTTCGCTGAAGAGTTGTTTGTTACCACATTCTGACAGCTTCATTTACTGAGGTGCTTCCACAATATAATAATGCCAGTCTGTGCATTCTCAGTGTACACATTTCTCTAAGGTCGAATAATCAAAGATTCCCATCCTTCTTTACAAGGAAATGTCTCTTCTTCCAAATCCTCATCGCTGACAGCATGTTGACTTCAAATCATTTCTGGACTGTCCAAGACTGAGGAAACAGCCTCTGATTATCCAGCCTTCAGTCCCTCTCCAAATCCTCAATAAAACCTTTCTAAATTCCAGTAAGTTTAGTCCAATGTATTTTGCTCTCTTCGCTGGACACTTTATTCCAAGTATCCAACTGGTGAATCAATGCGGCAATGACACCAAGGCAAATATTTCCTGCCTTAGGTACGGAGACCAAAATGATCCCCTAAACTTCAAATGTGGTCTCACTGAAACACTGTGGAATATCAGCGATACTTCCTTGTTTTTTTCCCACCAAACCCCATCACAATAACAGACATTGTTCTATTTGACTTCATAATTCCTTATTCTGTCTGTGGATTAACTTTGTACACCTGGACCTCTCCACACACCAACAATTACTGGCTTCTCACCACGTGAAATGTTCTGTTTTTCCCATTCTTCCATCAAACAGCACAATCCCATTATCCTGCAGTACGCTCCAAGTGCAACATTACACCCAATGTAACCTAAGGAGACTTATCTGTGACTATAACTATCACCCTGGGTACAGGTCTACAGGTTACATGGAGAAGATTTATGATATAAGTTGCATCCAAAACAAAGAAACAACACATAGCAAAGATGACAGTCACAGCCTGTTCCTTGAAACCTCAGAGACCCGCACTCTGAGTGACTGTGGTTCAAGACACTTTTCCTCTCACCGTGTCCTGTTCACGGCAACTGCTGTCCCTCCTGGTATCTCTCTCAAACTACATCTCATTCCGCTCACCCCCTCTCTCTCTCCTCCCCTCTCCCACTCCCCCAATCACAAATGTTATACATATCTCCGCTTTAACTTACTGGCGAGCTATCAATTCCAAGACCGTATCTCACCTTAGCTTTTCTCACATAAAGATTTATGTTCCATTTGTGACATGCCTTGTGTTTTCCTCTGTACAACGAACAATTCCTTGCCATCCTTGATTTCTCCATCTGTTGTGTTCGATAAGTCACCAGATTCAGACAACAGTGTGAATATCAAGGTATTTTACTGCACTACCAAATAGGGCACATAGACTCACATAACTGCGTACGCACTGGTAAACCCCAAGCACACAGCAGAGCATGCCGCCGGATCGTATCCTGTTGTTGATCACCTGGCACCGCCCGTGACATGGTCCAAGCTGGGGTTCTCTCTTTTCCTGGAAGGGCACCCAATATGGTCTTTAATGGCGTTTCTTGTCCATTCAGACTGTGCCATATCCCCTCTGGTGAGCCAATCATAAGCCCGTTGTGTGCAATGTTTCTGCACCAGTAGCGGTAGGAGGCGTAGGTGGTCCGCCCAGCTTTTGCAGTGTTTTGCTCAGCAAACCCAGACAGTCTGAAGAAGGGTCTCGACCCAAAACGTCACCCATTCCTTCTCTCCAAAGATGCTGTCTGTGCCGCTGAGTAAATCCAGTATTTTGTGTCCATCTTCGAATTAAACCAGCATCTGCAGTTGTTGCCTACACAGGCATAACCAGAATTGTTGGGGAACATGTTTGAAAACATCTTCTACTTGTTTTTGAACAGTTTGGAATGCTGTGCTGCTAAGTTAGCTGACAACTCTATTTTAGCCGACATGGTCTGTTACACCACACTCCCCCTTTGGAGTCAGCAGCCTACATTAGCACTCATCTAACTACATGTTACTGAGTATACAAACAATAATAATCAAAAGTTCAGTGTCATAATTTTATCTCTAAGAATGTGAGGTCATGATGTGTCAAACTAACTATCTGTGCCATAATGGCATGAGTTATGTGTTCTATCAGACACCGAGCTAGTCTTGGATGTCTGTGTGAAAGCAAAGCTTACCTTTATGGCCTCGCAGGTGTCTCCATGATTTATTGGTCTCTTTTATTAAGTCCAAGAATGCAGAGTGATGTTTTAAACATCATTTCACCTCACATTAACCCCATACACCCCAAATCCCGTTATATTGGGCCCTCTGGCTATCCCGTTACATTGGGCGCTCAGGTTATCCTGTTACATTGGGCCCTCAGGCTCAATACTGCCCCTCCACCCTCTTAGCACTCCTCACACGGCAGTAGGGAAGCACACAATGACAGAATATTATGGCCCCAACTTCCGAACCCCTCAAGACCACCAATTGCACCATGTGCTCTCCGTGGCTTCATCTTGCAACTGTTTGCCAACTTTAGTCAAGGCCTTAACCTGTTGTTGCATGTGGGCCACCAGGTCCGTAATGTTTTCACCTGCACCCGGTATGTAAGTGCAGCGTTCCCTCCCCATGATGGCACAAGTCCCCCTTGCCACAGGTGGTTTGTTCAAGGTGTTTACTGCTTGCTGTAACATGAGCGTTTGGGAGGGAGTTAGTGGACCTGTCTGCTCTTTCAGTAGACCATTCATACGCTCCACCAACCCTGCTGCTTGCGGGTAATATGGGATGTGGAGAGTCCACCGCACCCCACTATCAACTGCCCACTGTTCTACTTTGTTACCCACAAAGTTGGACCCGTTGTCGGACTGAATCTGCCATGTGGTGCCATACATGGCCATTATATGACTATCCTGCCCATATAGCCTATGGACCAGCAGAGACATTAAAGGCTTGTTAGCACGAGCTGTTCCCCACATTGTGACCTCCCCTCTGTTGCCAAACAGGGCAGACGTCCCTATCCGCGTTAGGGGTATCGAAGGCGATGGTAGGGAAGCTAATGTAGTCGGGCTGGTACCACTCCGAAAAGGTTTTTAAGGGGTAACGTGCCAAGGAGTTGGTGTACAGCCGGACGCTCCCACAATATAATAATGACAGTGTGTGTATTCTGAGCTCCACAGTCCTCTGAGGTTCAACATTCAGAAGATTCCCAACCCTCTGCATGAGGAAATTTATTTCCTCTAAAATCCTAAAAGTTGACATCACATTGACGCCACCCCAGTTCTAGACCCTTCAGACTTAGGAAACAGCCTCTCAATATCCACCCCTCAGTCCCGCTCTGAATGCGGTCTCACTGAGATCACCTGCTTTTTCTTTTAACTTCCAGTAGGCTTAGGCCCATTTTCCATAATTTCTCTTTCATTGATTCTATTTTCATTCCAAAAATCCATCTGCAGACTAGCGATTGAGAGACAGAGAGAATGAAGGGGAGGATGAAACCTCCAAAGAGTCATGTGTCTCAACCAGGCAACATTTGTCACTGAATTCTAGACATTCAGTGTAATGGACCCGGTCAAATAATGGCTCAGTGAGGGGATCAGGCACAGAACTGGAGCTGAGGCCAGAATAGATCAGCTGTGATCATATTGAATTGCTGCGATGAGGTCCTACCTGTCACCAGTGTTGTGAAGGATGGGCCTGGCACAGATGCCGTGGAATGTGCCAGTTAGCTGAACATAGCCTGGTCTGGTCTACCCCAACAGCTGCTGACGACATTTTACCGCTGCACCGTAGAGAGCATCCTAACACATGGCATCCCTGTGTGGTACCTCAGCTGCACGGAGGCAGAGAGGGAAGCTCTTCAGTGGGTAGTCCATAGAGCTCAGAGGACCATCGGAACACAGCTACTAGCCTTGGAGGGCATCTACAATACACGATGCCTCAGAAAAGCCACCAGCATCCACAAAGATTCTTTACACCCCTGCAACAGTCTGTTCGAACTTCTACCATCGGGCAGGTGATACAAGGCCTTCTACGCCCGCACCTCCAGACTCAGGAACAGCTTCATCCCCAGGACCTTAGCTGCTATGAACCGGTCCTGCTGAGCCGGATGGTCACATCGTACAGTGATCCGGCACAGATCTACTTGCACTTTATTCTGTTTTAAAACTGTTACAATTTGTTTCATTGGGTTGTTTAAATTAATACTGACTAGTTAATTAATTTATTGCATCATATGGGAGGCGCATTCCCAATCTCGTTGTACCCCTGTGCAATGACAATAAAGATATATTGTATTGTATTGTATTGTATTGCCAACGCCAAGGCTTTGTGGGGGGAGCCTTCTAGGTTCTTTCCACTGTGGGACATTAGGGGGGGCAGGTGTGGTGGGGACCTCCCCGGGGATATCATCTCAAGGGCCACATGAGTGGCAAAGGTACGGCTATAATGATATTTCTGTGAACACTACTGAATACGATGCTAGGCATGTATGTATAGTCTCTGAGAATATCGGAAGACTTTATGCAGATTTCTTGTACTATTTTTTTATTCTGAATGAAGTTTATGTTGATTAAAAAAAAGATTTAGATGAAAGGAAATTTTCTTGGGTTAGAGGGTTGGGAATCTTCTGAATGTTCTACCTCAGAGGACTGTGGAGCTCAGAATGCACACACTGTAATTATTATATTGTGGGAGCCTCTCAGTAAATGAAGCTGCCGGAATGTTGTAAAAACCCAACTCTTCAGTGAAGCTCCTTTGGATGGAACCTGCTGGTCATCACTACTCTCACCTCTGTGTGACTTTAAACTCTCACCAAAATGCATGTCCCTTTATCAAATGTCCTCAGAGGTCACCAGGAAACACACAGCAATATCTCAAAACTTTGCACCTGCACATCTCCCAGCAACAGGTTTTGGCAACAAATCCCAGTTTTATCATCCATACTCATATCACAAGATGGAAATGACCACAGCTCAGGTGATAGAGAGAAAAACCATCATATCTGGTCTCAGAACTGAGTTACACTGAAACAGGATATGCAAATCCCCTGGTTTTCAACAATCGGAGATCTCCCTTGGTTTTGTTAAACCAGTTCAGCTTCTGAAGAGTGCTATTGTTTTTATGTAATTTCCAACATTGAACAGTGTTGTAAAGATAGCTGCAGAAAATACAGCTTGGAAAAAAATACTTTAAACTAATTTCAGTTACCTCCACTTCCATGGGTCTCTCACTCTCTCCTGCTTCCACACACCATTCTCTATCATCAAAAACTTGTTAAGTTTCTACCTCTTTCCATTCCAATGAATATTTACTCCAATGTAAACTCAGTCTTTCCCCCTGATGCTGTGTGGCCTGCTGTGTTTTTCCAAAATGTTAATTCTGTATTTCCAGCATCTGCAATATTTTCCTCCCAGTGAAGCACCAACATTGCTCGATTTTCTGAACAACCTCTCCATGAGCAAAGGCAAGCTGCTGGAGAACTCAGGAGGCCAGGCTGCATCTGTGGAGGCAAAGGTACAGTCAATGTCTGAAGAAGGGTCTCAACCCGAAACGTCACCCATTCCTTCTCTCCAGAGATGCTGCCTGTCCTGCTGAGTTACTTCAGTATTTTGTGTCTACCTTCGATTTAAACCAGCATCTGTAATTGTTTCCTACACATTCAAAGTCTCGGGTTTCACCTCAATCAGGTTCACTCTCAGGGAAAATAAGCCAGACTTTCCAGTCTCCTCACATCTGTAACGCTCTGACACAGGTAACGTCCTGGTGAATCTTCCCTGCTCCTTCTCGCCTTTCCTACAGTGTGGTGACCATAACCAGTGCATGGTGCTCCAGCTGTGGCCTAACTGATGTTTTCTACAGCTGGACGGTAAAGCTACACGGGGCCTCAGTACCTCGGTTGTGGGGAGTAAATGCCATTCGCTCGCTCTCTCGGTTCCATCACTTTGCTGATGATCAAAGTGGACTGTTTGGCTGCGGATAGCTGATTGGATTGGTCCAGCCTTTTGAGAACAGGACTAACCTGGGCAATTCTCCACATCGTGGGTGGATGCCAGTCTAGTCTCTGAACTGGAACCATTTGGTCCAAGGTGCAGCTGCTCCTGAGCACAGGGATTCAGGACCACGGCTGAAATGTCATCTGGTCCTGTAACCATTGCAGCATCCAGTGTTCTCAGCTGATTCTCCATCCTTCCTGGTGAAGACCAACCAATCAGTCAGTTCCCAATCAACGTGTCAGCAGGAGTTGTCCACATTCCTCACACAAAGGAAATGTCTGTGGCCATTGGAAGTCCAACATCCCAGCCCCAGGACCTCTGCAGGAGCTGCTCAGGACAGTGTCCTGGACACGGAGACCTTCTGCTGCTCCATCAATGGCCTTCCTTGCACCATGAACCAAGAAGGACAATAGACGACCTCAGGATGATAAATGCCAAGTGGCATTTGCACCAGACAAGTAGCAGACTTTGACCATTTCCATCCTGTGAGTGTCTAACACCCACAACTTCTCATTCACTGGCATTGCCATTGCTGGTTCCCTCACCTTCAACATCTTGGGGTAAAAATGACCAGAAAGTCAACTGCATCAGCTACATAAATACAATGACGACATTGTAGAAACACTTTAATGATGCTTGCAAGGGTAGTGGTGAATCTGTCTTTCTACCCCTGCTTGGGGACTTTAAACCCAGGAGTCACAGTCTTAAAATGAGGAGTCACCAGTCAGGACGGTAGTGAGAGGTTTCTTCACCCAAGTAGTGAATCTTTACAATTTTCATCCCATGGATACTTAGTAACTCCACTTGTTTGGGAACAGAGGGCTACAGACTCTTTAGTGTTACGTGATGAATGACTAGTGCAGGAACATAAATATCAACCATGATCTTATTGAATGCTGCGCAGGTTTCAGGGACTACATGGACCACTCGTGCTTCTGGTAATATTGGACAGGATAGAGATCAGGAGTGGGACGGAATACTCTCCACTTTTCTGGATGACTGACACTCCACCATTACTTTGGAAACCCGGCAGAAACAAACAAACATCAGCCCACTGAGACAGACCCATCATTAACCCAAGCATTCACCCACTCCATCCTGGCTGTTCCCATGCCATCTACACATGGTACTGCAAGGACTCTGCCACAGAGATCAGTACAAGGTCAGCAGTTGATTGTCATGGACATTAACGATTTGGATGAGAACAGGTGGCACGGTGAGTAGTTTAGTGAATGACACCAAGATTGGTGTAGTGGTACACAGTATAGAAGGTTGCCTCAGGATAGAATGTTTAGCAGGTTTCAGGGACAAAATGTTGGAAGTTCTGGCAAACTCCGGTCACAAAACATCCACAGGACACCAGGAGCATGAATACAAAGATGTGAACTTTATTTTGTTCAACAGCAATGCATCCCAGCACAGAGGCGGTTCCAAAGTTCTTCCATTTAAGAATGACAGAGGCAACTTTGATCTTTGGGACCTGCAATGCTGCAGAAATTGTTTTATACTCTTCCCCACATCTGTGTCTCGACACAATCCTGTCACGGAGGTCTCCAAACAATTCCTCTGACATGCCCGGTCATCTGTGGGACCTTATATAGAGAGGTGTGTGCCTTTCCAAATCATGTCCAATGAGTTTAATTTACCACTGGTGGACTCCAATCAAGTTGTAGAAACATCTCAAGGATTATCAATGGAAACATGATGAACCTAAGCTCAATTTTGAGTGTCGGAGCAGAAGGTCTGATTACTTATGTAAGTATGATATTTCAGTTATTTATTTTTAATTACTTTGTAAAAATTTCTAAACACCTGTTTTCGCTTTTTTATTTTGGGGTATTGTGTGTAGATTGATGATTAAAAAATATAATTTATCCACTTTAAGATAAGGCTGTAACGTAACAAAATGTGGAATGAGTGAAGGGGTCTGAATACTTTCTGAATGCACTGAACATGTTACACTTCCACACACATCAGAGCAGAGAGGAAAGGGGGACAGAGAGGGAGAGAAAGATGGGGAGACACACAAAGTGAGAGGGAAACAAAAGAAAGAGAAGCATAAAGCACTGGTGACATCACAAAGAAGTCAGATGGAGAAAGAAGAGCATTAAAAACAAGATAAATACAGAAAGTCAGAGAGGGGCAAATAATAAATGACACGAAGTGCTGGAGTTACTGAATGGGTCAGGCATCATCCCTGGAGAACATGGATAGATGACATTTTGTGTCGAGATCCCTCTTCAGACTGATTACCCAGCTTTGTGTCGTCTGCAAATTTGCTAATGTACTTTTAATCCCTTCATCTAGGTCATTAATGTATATTGTAAATAGGTGCGGTCCCAGCATTATGGACATCTGCTACTGTGACCTCCAACGTACACAGTCTATTCCTTCACGGAGTGATCAATGTCGTGACCACACACAGGCCACAAGCTTGGATTGGCCTGAATAACAGATGCCAGGAAAAGTTAACAATAACACGTTAGCTTACAGGTCGTCACCACACTGGCCAGACCTGCATTTGTTGTCCTTCCCTAATCATCCACTGCCCTTTTCAGAGGGCAGGTTACAGTCAACACTTTGATGGATCTCTGGTGTCACATCGTTGTTCAGAGATAGAGTTACACATGATGCCCTGCAGAGTAACAGGGTGTGGCAGTGTAATGGTTAAGTTACTCTGTGATATCCTGGTGATCCAGGCGCACGAGTTTGAATCCCATCCCAGACACCAGGGAATTTGGATCCAAGTAAATAAACTGCAGTCACTCTGGAGAAACAAGTCACCATCAGTAATGGGGACTGAAACTACCGGACTGTTGTAAAAACTCATCTGGTTCACTGTTGTTCTTCAGGGTTAGAAATCTGCCCTCCTTCCCCAGTCTGGCCTCACCAGGAAAATTTAGTCCCTGGAGTTATAATAGTTAACAGTCCTGTGGCCTGTGGCAAGAAACTCTGTCTCATCCTCTACGTTTTCAGTGTTTGCCTGTCCGTAGCAGCTGGAACAGTCCGTTGCTGGGGTGGTAGGGGTCCCTCATAATCTTGCTTGCTCTTGATCTGCACCTCCTGATGTATAGGTCCTGCAGAGGGGCGAGTGTAGTTCCCATGGTGCGTTCTGCCGAACGCACAACTCTCTGCAGGGCCTTCCTGTCCTGGACAGAGCAGTTCCCAAACCATACTGTGATGTTACCGAACAGGATGCTCTCTACAGCCCCAGAGTAGAAGCATTGAAGGATCCTCAGAGACACTCTGAATTTCCTCAGCTTTCTAAGGAGGTAAAGGTGCTGCTTTACCTTACCCACCAGTACGGCAATATGTGTTGTCCATGTCAGATCCTCTTTGATGTGGACTCACAGGTATTTAAAGCTGCTCACCCTATCCACAGTAGACCCATTTATTTCCAGTGGCGTGTGCGTCCTTGGATGTTGAGCCCTTCTAAAGTCCACAATCAGCTCCTTAGTTTTTTTGACATTCAAGAGGAGGCTATTGTCCCGACACCAGAGTGCTAGATCAGCCACCTCCTCCCACCCTGTTTCCGGTAAAAACTCTATCCCCTACTCCCAATTCCTCCGTCTACGCCGCATCTGCGCCCAGGATGAGGTGTTTTGTATTAGGGCATCAGAGATGTCCTCATTCTTTAGGGAACAGGGGTTCCCCTCTTCCATTATAGATGAGGCTCTCCATACGGTCTACTCTATATTCCACGGCTCCACACTTGCTCCCCCCTCCCTATTCGTAACAAAGATAGAGTCCCCCTTGTCCTCACCTTCCACCCCTCAGCTGTCGTATACAGCAAATTATCCTCCAACATTTCCATCACATCCAACGGGATCCCACTACTGGCCACATCTTCCCATCTCCACCCCTTTCTGCAGAGACCGTTCCCTCTGTAACTCCCTGGTCCACTCGTCCCTTCCCACCCAAACCACCCCTGCCCTGGGTACTTTACCCTGCAACCACAGGAGATGCAACACCTGTCCCTTTACCTACCCCCTCGACTCCATCTAAGGACCCAAACAGTCTTTCCAGGTGAGACAGAGGTTCACTTGCACCTCCTCCAATCTCATCTATTGTATCCGCTGTTCCAGATGTCAACTTCTCTACATCGGGGAGACCAAATGCAGGCTCGGCGATCGTTTCGCTCAACACCTTCACTCAGTCCGCCTTAACCAACCTGATCTCCCGGTGGCTCAGCACTTCAACTCCCCCTCCCACTCCCAGTCTGACATTTTTGTCATGGGCGTCCTCCATTGTCATAGTGAGGCCCAGCGCAAATTGGAGGAACAGCAACTCATATTTCGCTTGGGCAGTTTACACCCCAGCGGTATGAGCATTGACTTCTCTAACTTCAGATAGTTCCTCTGTCCCTCTCTTTCCCCACCCTAGTTCTCCCACTGTCTTCCTGTCTCCCACTACATCCTATCTTTGTCCCACCCACTCCCCTGACATCAGTCTGAAGAAGGGTCTCGACCCGAAACGTCACCCATTCCTTCTCCCCTGAGATGCTGCCTGACCCGCTGAGTTACTCCAGCATTTTGTGCCTAACTTCGACTTAAACCAGCATCTGCATTTATTTTCCTACACATGCAGAACATTTCACGTGGTGAGAAGCCAGTAAATGTTGGTGTGTGGAGGGATCCAGGCGTGTTGGTTCACCAGATGCAGAAAGTCAATCTGCAGCTGGAACAAGCAATTATGAAGTCAAATAGCACCATCCTGTTATTGTGACGGGTTTGGGGAAAAACAAAGTTGCTGTGCTGAAATTCCACAGTGTTTCAGTGAGTGCACAGTTGGAGTTTAGGGGATGTTATGGTCTCCGTACCTAAAGCAGGAAATATTTGCCTTGGAGTCAGTGCAGCACGGATGGATATTTCGAATGAGGGAAGTGACCAATGAAGAGGGAAGGAGGAAAATTAGACTAAACTCACTGGGATTTAGAAAGGATTGCAGGTGATCTAATGGAGAATAGGATTTGGCACAGAGGGGTGGATAATCAGAGGCTGCCAAGAAGACTCAGTATTATCTCAACATTTTGCACTTTCATTAGGCAGCAAATCCCAGTTTTATCAGCCATACTCATAGCACAAGATGGAAGAGAAAAAAGCACAGATATTAGTGACAAAATACAACACGTCAGGTCTCAAAATTGAATTACACTGAACAGGATATGCAAATCACCTCTCCTT
Organism: Rhinoraja longicauda; assembly: GCF_053455715.1. Lineage (NCBI taxonomy): Eukaryota > Metazoa > Chordata > Chondrichthyes > Rajiformes > Arhynchobatidae > Rhinoraja > Rhinoraja longicauda. The sequence goes on along the minus strand of NW_027601542.1, from coordinate 79,839 downwards.
CAACAATCTGAGATCCATCTTGTTTTTATTAAACCAGTACAGCTTCTGAAAAGTGCTATTGTTTTCATATCATTTCTGGAATGGAACCAACCGTGTTGTAAAGATAGCCAAACCAAATACAGCTTAGAAACATTTACATTAAACTCATTTCAGTCACCTGCATTTCCATGGGTCACCCTCCCTCTCTCCTACCATCCATCCAACAATCTCAACAATCAAAAACATGTTCAGTCTTTAACACTCCGGTTCCAAAGAATATTTACCTCCAATATAAACTCTGTCTTTGCCCCAAGCAATGTTATGTGGCCTGCTGTGTATTTCCAAACTTTTAATTCTGTATTTCCAGTGGTTGCAATATTTTCCTTCCAGTGAAGGAACAACCTTGAAATATCCAGGAACAAATAAAAACCTGCTGGAAAAACTCAGCAGGTCAGGCAATATCTGCGCAGGCAAAGATATAGTCGATGTCTTGGGTTGAAGCCTGCGTCAGAACTCCAGGACTTGGCTAAAGCCTTCCTCTGGTCAGCATTATGAGTGCTTCAGTTTTCAGTGGTGATAAAACCACTGGTGACATCCAGAGGACAAACACAGGACAAGTTCCCTTCATCTTCAGACCGGCACCTTCACCCCTCCAATCAACAACTATTCCTTGACCTTCCTTCCAACCAACCTGTCTCCAAACTTCCCTTCCTCTCCAAAGTCTTCACCAGGTATTGGCACATAAATTGGACCCCACAGCAAAAACATTCCGGCCTGGGCCAATAAATGTCCAGCAGCATTTGCACCACATGATTGTCAGGCAATGACCACCTCTAAACGTGAGGGTCTACCTGTAACAGCCAATGACATTAATGTCACCAGTTACCCACCATTTACAGCTTGGGGGTCACCATTGACCTGACAACGTACTGGACCAGCCGCATTGATTCTGTGTCTGTAAGGGCCGCTCAGAGGCTGGGGATACCTCAGCGAGTGATTCACCTTTGATGCCAAACTCTTCCCATCATCTACAAGTTGTGAGATCAGGAGCATTATGGAATCCCTCTGCTTTCCTGGATGAGTGCAGCTCCAACACTCTGGAATGCATTCAGGATATTGCAGCCCAGTTCAGCGGCAGCCCCCTCCCACCCTGAAGATTCCCTCTCTCCACCACAGGCAAACCATGGCCATTGTGTGTGCCACCCGGCTTTGGTGGAGTAAATGAGGAGAAACTGCTTCCGGCGGCTGGGGTCACAGAGGCTACATCCCCACTCCAAATTTATCTGACTCCACCACATCTGCTCCCAAGTTAAAGCTTTCCATCACTTGTTTCAAGGGCCATCCTTCATTTGTACGTCCCTGATCGATTTAATGTAGTAGTTCTGACCCAGGCTGTCCTTCAACGTCCAACACAACACCACTGTGTCAGTCAGCACTCCGATCCAGGATCAGCTCCCGTGGATTGGAGGGTAGCTAATGTGATCCCGCTTTTTAAGAAAAGAGGGAGAGAGAAAACAGGAAATTAAAGACCAATTAGCCTGACATCAGTGGTTGGGAAGATGCTGGAGTCAATTATAAAAGAAGAAATTGCAGAACATTTGGATAGCAGTAACAGGATCGTTCCGAGTCAGCATGGATTTACGAAGGGGAAATCATGCTTGACTAATCTTCTGGAATTTGTTGAGGATGTAACTTGGAAAATGGACAAGGGAGAGCCAGTGGATGGAGTTTACCTGGACTTTCAGAAAGCCATTGATTAGATCCCACAGAGGAGATTAGTGGGCAAAATTAGAGCACATGGTATTGGGGGTAGGGTACTGACATGGATAGAAAATTGGTTGGCAGACAGGAAACAAAGAGTAGGGATTAATGGGTCCCTTTCAGAATGGCAGGCAGTGACTAGTGGGGTACCGCAAGGCTCGGTACTTGGACCGCAGCTATTTACAATATACATTAATGACTTAGATGAAGAGATTAAAAGTAACATTAGCAAGTTTGCAGATTACACAAAGCTGGGTGGCAGTGTGAACTGTGACGAGGATGCTATGAGGATGCAGGGTGACTTGGACAGGTTGTGTGAGTGGGCAGATGCATGACAGATGCAGTTTAATGTGGATAAATGTGAGTTTATCCACTTTGGTAGTCAGAACAGGAAGGCAGATTATTATCTGAATGGTGTCAAGTTAGGAAATGGGGAAGTACAAAGAGATCTGGATGCCCTTGTTCATCAGTCACTGAAAGTAAGCATGCAGGTACAGCAGGCAGTGAAGAAAGCTAATGGCATGTTGGCCTTCATGACAAGAGGAGTTGAGTATAGGAGCAAAGAGGTCCTTCTGCAGTTGTACAGGGCCCTAGTGAGACTGTACCTGGAGTACTGTGTGCATTTTTGTTCTTCAAATTTGAGGAAGGAAATTCTTACTATTGAGGGAGTGCAGCGTAGGTTCACTAGGTTAATACCTGGAATGGCAGGACTGTCGTATGTTGAAAGACTGGAGTGACTGGGCTTGTATACACTGGAATGTAGAAGGATGAGAGGAGATCTTATTGAAACATACAAGATTATTAAGGGATTGTACAAGCTAGAGGCATGAAACTTGTTCCCAATGTTGGGGGAGTCCAGAACCAGGGGCCACAGTTTAAGAATAAAGGGTAGGCCATTTAGAATGGAGATGAGGAAAAGAAATTCACTCAGAGAGTTGTAAATGTGTGGAATTCTCTGCGACTCCTGTGACTCCTGGTTTTAAAGTCCCCAGGCAGGGGTAGAAAGACAGATTCACCTCTACCCTTGCAAGCACCATTAAAGTGTTTTTACAATGAGATCAGTTCCCTTTCCTCAAACTTAGAGTAATTGTCAAATCCATAAAATGTCTCCTCAAATTACGAAACGGCCACCTTAGAAATCAATAGTGAACCTTCACTGTGCTCTCACCATCACAAGAATGTCCTTCCTTAGGCGGGAGATCAGATCTGTCCCACCTCTGCATCTTGTACCATCAAGATGGTAGAATGACTTTGGGTGTGACAAGTTGAGTCAGTAGCCTGAAGGTACCCAGCTTGTGAGTGCGTTTGTCGTCATTGTATTTACGTAGCTGATGCAGTTGACTTTCTGGTCATTTTGACCCCAAACTGTTGAAGGTGATGGAACCAGCGATGGCAATGCCAGTGAATGAGAAGTTGTGGGTGTTAGACACTCACAGGATAGAAATGGTCAAAGTCTGCTACTTGTCTGGTGCAATCGCCACTTGGCATTTATCATCCCGAGGTTGTCTATTGTGTTTCTCAGTTCCTCCAGTGTGTTTCCACTTCACTCTCAGTGTGTCCCACTGAGCTGCTGAATCACACTGTGTGCATTCCCTTAACCTTTTCCCTGAAATCCATTGGTGCAGCAAAGGCAATTGGTGCTGTCTGCAGTTCACTCTTTCTCCAGATGCCATCTCTCTGCCTCACTCTCTTCTCTTGTTTCCACCTTTCTACCTCTCCATTTTGTTCTCTTTCCACCTGTCTTCATCACTAAATAAAACAGAGCAGGAGGAAGAGCAAGGAGCTGTTCATCTGCATGCAGCCGTTTGTTTATTGACTCCAGGCTCCCCCTGCTGGTTACCTGCTGGTAAACCAGCACGGATCAATAAAATACACCTGGAGTCCAGCAGTGTGAAGATGGGTCTTAGCCTGAATCGTCACTGTATATTTCCCTCCACAGATGCTGCCTGACCTGATGAGTTGTTCCAGCACTTGGTATTTTGCTCAGGGAATTATTCAGAAGGTTTTAATGAAGCGTGTTTCACGTGAAACATTAAGTCTCTTTCTCTTTCCGCAAACGCTCCTGACATTGAAACATACAGAATAGTGAAAGGCTTGGATAGCGTGGATGTGGAGAGGATATCTCCTCTAGTGGGAGAGTCTAGGACTAGAGGTCATAGACTCAGAATTAAAGGACGTTCATTTAGGAAGGAGATGAGGAGAAATTTCTTTGGACAGAGGGTGGTGAATCTGTAGAATTCTTTGCCACAGGAGGCTGTGGAGGCAAAGAGATAGATAGATTCTTGATTGGTACAGGTGTCAGAGGTTACGGGGAGAAGGCAGGAGAATCGGTTTAGGAGGGGGAGATGGATCAGCCATGATTGAATGGCGGAGGTGATCGGCTGAATGGCCTGATTCTACTCCTATTCCTATGACCTTATGACCTGCTGAGTGTTAGCAGCACGTTGTGTTTTTATTTCAGGAGATTACTCTGCGTGCTCATAGAGCCTGTTAACAACTGGCAGACCACGGTCAGATGCGTCTGATTGAAAGGACGTCACTCTGGAACCTTCCATTGCCGTACACAGTGAGGTGAAGAATATTGGTGAAGAGTACATGGTGCAGTGTGCCGTACAAGGGGGTGGGGAATGAACAGATGAGCTAATTTCTCTCTGGATGTCACCAGAATATCTGACAATGGGGCATGTGAGCAATGTTTGGGGAATAGAATGGCTGTGTTGTGTGGAGAAACACCTGGAGATGTGGGTTCATGTCTAAAGACATCTTGTCATCAGGAGATAATCAGGTATCTTCCTGAATTAAAGTCTTTCACACCAAGGGGATTCCCAAGATCCCTGTCTGAAGTTTTCACTTCTCAGATTTCTTGAAAACAGATGAAACAGTGTGTAATCTCATAATAATATTTAGGTTTATTTGAAGTAGGTAGATTTAGAATAGGCAACTGGTAATTCAGTGGAATGGGTCAGATGACAGGGTGGGCACTACCTCAGTCACTAAAGGGGACGATGCATGAAATGAAGGAGAGATGACCATTGAGATGTACAGGTTGGACACTTGAGTGGGATGATCAGGGGGGTAAGTTGGGGAGGGTTTTATTGCAATGGGAGGATCAGGTTCAAGATGTTGGCAATTGATTGTGTGGATGAAGAGCAGCTTATCTGTGAGTATCTGGAGACTGGCAGACTCACTGGATTAAACAGCATCCACTATGGATCTGCCAAAGATATCAGCCCCATTCTGTGGGATTAATGGTTCTTCACTGTTCACCTGCCTAGAAGTTTTCTCCTGGACAGGTCAGTCTCAGTCCTGGAGGACACTGATACACTCATTATCCACAAAATGCCGGGAGTGGTTCAGCTGGAACATGTCCTCTGGTGCAGTGAGGGATACACCAGGAGTTGTGGCTCTCACGTGTTGAGCATCAAGTAGGGTGAGTGTGTATTTCCCCACACTGGGCCTTTCCTGGACATGCTGTTCAACCATAGAAGCGGGGAGTGCAGGAGGAGGTCATTCACCCCTCTGTGCCCGTGCCAGCCCTTGAGAACAATCCAAGAGTAATCGCCCTGCCCTGACACTCCCCCAGCACTATGTAGAACCACAGTTGATGCACTGGGGGCTGCACTGAAATGTTCCAGCTCCCAGACAGAGGAGGTGAGTCTCTCACACTTCACCTGTGCTCTGTGTACTGGTCGGAAGAGAGAGCACCTGAAGGAGACGCATGTTAGCAGCGTTCTGAACAAGACATGAGGGAACGTGTGTTGATCTTTCTCACCTCCTGACCTCTTCTCCAGTCTCTGTCCACATTCACAGCAGCCCGACCAGAGCTCCACTCCCGCGAATGCTTCCTCTCCCGTGAATGCTCCCTCTCCCGTGAATGCTTCCATTGCAGCTTCCACCCCCTCACCACTCCTCTTGTCGTTGGCTTTCTCTCACTCCCTGATTCGTGGCTGATGCAGCCATTGGTGAGGCCAGATTGAGAAGCTGCCGTTGGTAAGAGGGAAGTAATTGTGGGAGGTGGTCAGCCTTGGACAGGTTGTTGTTGGTTGGATTGACTGATGCAGCACATTGCTTTTTACACAAGTACCAAACGAGTACTTTGACTCTGGCCTCACTAAGGAAGACACAAACAATCTCCCAGAAATACTAGGGGACCTAGTGGGGGGGAGGAACTGAAGAAAATCCACATTAGTCAGGAAATGGTGCTAGGTAAACTGGTGGGACTGAAGGCAGATAAATCCCTAGGGCCTGATGTTCTGCACCCCATAGTACTCAAGTAGGTGGCCCTAGAAATCGTGGATGCATTGGTGATCATTTTGCAATGTCCTATAGACTCTGGATCGGTTCCTGTGTACTGGAGGTTAGCCAATGTAACTCCACTTTTAAAGAAAGGAGGGAAAGAGAAAATTGAATTATAAACCAGTTAACCTGACATTGGTAGTGCGGAAGATGCTTGATTCGAGTATTAAAAATGTAATATCAGCGCATTTGGAAGCAGTGAAAGGATCGGTCAAAGTCAGCATGGATTTATGACGGAGAAATCATGCTTGACTCATCTTCTGGAATTTTTTGAGAATGCAACAACTAGAATGGACAACAGAGAGCCAGTGGATGTGGTGTATCTGGACTTTCAAAAACCCTTTGACAAGGTCCCACACTAGAGATTAGTGTGCAAAATTAGAGCACATGGTATTGGGGATAGGGCATTGACATGGATAGAGAACTGGTTGACAGACAGGAAGAAAAAAGTAGGAATTAATGGTCCTTTTCAGAATGGAAAGCAATACTAGTAGGGTGCAAGGCTCAGTTCTGGGACCGCAGCTATTTACAATAAATATATTGATGATTTATACAAAGGAATTAAATGTAAAATCTCCAAGATTGCGGATGACACAAAGCTGGTGGCAGTGTGAGGAGGATGCTATGAGACTGTAGGTTGACTTGGATAGGTTAGGAGAGTGGGCAGATGCATGGCAGATGCAGTATAATGTGTATAAATGTGAGGTTATCCACTTTGATGACAAGTACGAGAAGGCAGATTATTATCTGGGCAAATTGCCCGACACCCGGTTGAGCTGATTTATAAACAGAGGTTTTCATACAGATGTGCTGAGGAATTTCTGGGCCCAGTTCATCTTCTGCAGCCCACCCACAGGACTGTGAAAGCTCTCTCCCTGCAACTATTCCACTAACTCCCCATGTATCCTCTCCACAGCCTTTATTTCTCTCCCAGGTGCGGTGTCCGGGACCCAACACATCAGGTGCGGCCGAAGGACAAGAGTTCATTTTGCAAAGTGTGTGTCTCGCCTTCTCCTCAGCGCAGCACTGAGTGCAGAGGTGGGGAGGAAGCAACAGTGGGACAGGAAGGCTGCGAGAAACTGGACTCACACAGCACCAAACACACAGCTCATGATGCAGTTCTCTTTATTATTGGCTGAGAAGCTAAGTGAGTACAGTCACCACAGACAGTGAGAATGGCTATAAAGAAATCAAAGCACTGGATCCACTGCTGGAAAGGATGAGTGGACCATTCTGGAGTCTTCTAAGCACAATCCACTTTTTAGGAACAAACAAAATCAAGTTTTGTCTCACAGGACAAATCATTCCAGACTCCCTTTCCTAGAAACATGAAAAGAGAAAAGCATTTTCCTGTTAGTCCACAAGCAAAATCCTGCAGGTCCTGGAAATGTGAAATAAAGTCTGGAAATACCCAATAGGTCAGGCAGCATTTGTGGAGAGGAAATAGAAAGGTAATTGAGGGGAATCTTAACACGGTTCCTCTCTCCGCAGATGCTGCCTGACCTGCTGTGTGTTTCCATCATTTTCTGTTTTCCGTTTGGTCAAAATGTTTCATTATTTGAATCAGATCTGGAATCTGTGGAGCTGGATCAGAAACAGACCACTCGGCCCATGGATCCGTGCAACTGTTGCTGCTCCTCACCAGCCTCCCCCCTCCCTTCATCTGACCCCATCAACACATCCGTCTGTTCCTTTCTCCATCTACCTCTCCCTTAAGTACATCTGTGCTCTCTGCCTCGATTACGTGCTCCTGAGCTCCACCTGCCCGCAACGCCCACGTCAAGATGATTTTCTCTCTTCTCTCTTTGATTTTAAAACAGTTTAAGAATAAGGGGTAGGCCATTTAGAACGGAGATGAGGAAAACCTTTTTCAGCCAGAGAGTTGTGAATCTGTGGAATTCTCTGCCTCAGAAGGCAGTGGAGGCAATTTCTCTGAATGCTTTCAAGAGAGAGCTAGATAGAGCTCTTAAGGATAGCGGAGTCAGGGTGTATGGGGAGAAGGCAGGAACGGGGTACTGATTGAGAATGATCAGCCATGATCACATTGAATGGCGGTGCTGGCTCGAAGGGCCGAATGGCCATCTCCTGCACCTATTGTCTATTGATTTAACGGTGGCTATTTTACATTTATGACCAGGAAATCTGGTTTCACACTCGAGGAAACATCCTCTCGACATCCCCCTACAAATCCTTCACAGTGAGATCGGCCCCTGGCTGGTCCCCCCTCAATCTTCTCTCTTGTGGAGAACAAGCCTCAGCCTGTTGGATCCTCACTGCCGCTCTGTTTTGTGACAGTTCACTGCTCCACTGCCTCTCAGTTTGTTGTCAAACAGTGACATGGAACGGTTCACACGACAGCATGTCCATTCTAACCAGGATACACAGAGGTTGAGCATATTGTTTCTGTGTTTAATTCATTTAAAAATGAATCTCAGGACATTCCTTTCACTTCCTGTCTGTGTTCAGTTCTTTCTTTATGTGCCGTGTCACACTGTACCTTCCTCTAACTCCAGTGTTGCCCCCTTGTACATTCCTCCTGCACAGTTACACTCGGTGTCTGTTCCCCTGACTCCTGCATTACATCCCATACATCCTCCTCTCACTGCTGGGCAGTCAGTCCAGTTCTGCAGAGCACAGGACCCATGGGGTTGGTTCCCTCCCTCTGTGTAACAGCAGGTCTGTTGAGGTCACTTCCTGTTCAATACTGTGTCTGGAATCAACTTCCAACACAACAACATTTCTGTTATTGTTACACTTACCACGAAAGTTTCTTTCCACACAATCTTCGTCGCCTGAATGATTAGGTTCACCTGAAAGCCAGTGCCGGTAACTCTGTGAAGATCCATCGATCCATGTGAAAGTCCCTTCCTGTGTATAAAACAACGGTCATTCCCATTGGAATGCTGAGTAACAGTGCAGGGAGGAGCTGTACCTGAGCCATTAAGCTTTTATTACAAAGGTTCCTGATAATATAATTGTATGGATTTCCCTTATACTGTCTTTTCTTCAGCTTTAGGAACATATGGCTGATCATCTAAAATCAATACCCCATTCCTGCTTTTTCCCCATATCCCTTGATCCCTTTAGCCCCAAGAGCTAACTCTCTTTTGAAAACATCCAGTGAATTGGGCTTTAGAGAACTCATGTGAGTTATTTCAATTTAATTTCCCCAAATCTGTAAATTCTCATTGTCAGATTCCTTCTCAGCTGCTCTGTGACATCGCTCTGCACACCAGCCTCGCCCCGTGTCCTTTCCACATTTTGGGACCAAAACTAATTCAGTTTCAGGAGACGGATTAACTGGAACCCGACTGCGGAGAGGATCGGGCAGAATGAAGGGAAATGTTGAGGCCGGCACTGGTCAGGCATGATCGTATTGAAGGGCGGGGCAGGCTTGAGGGGCCGAGTGGCCTACTCCTGCTGCCATTTTCTCCTGTTTTGTCAGTGCATATTTTATATTGATACATTGATACAGTATTGACCCCTTTATAATGCTGACGTGTCATCGTTAACTGTACCTGGCATCTGTCGTTTAGGCCAATCCAAGCTTCAGGATTATCATTCCTCACTGCACCAATCACGTTGGCGATGAATGTGTTGTGTTCGCTCGAGGTCACAGTAGCCAGATGCCCGTAATGTGGTTGGTGATTGTAGAACGCCTGTAAACAAACAAATATAGTTTATCTGTTGTAATGAATCAGTGTGTTCCATCCTCTCACAAACCTCCAAATAAATCATTCGAAGTGACGTTGAAAATTGGGGAACTTTATTCCCTGGATGTGGAGCTTCCCCCAAATCCCAATATTTCACCCACTGGTCCGAGCGATGGAAACCGGAGCCCACGGCTGCAGCGAAGCGCACCCTGGAACACAGGGACTCATCGCAGGCAATTCAACGACAGGCTGTGCTGTGAGTTCATGGGAATGAACCAGCAGAGGGCAATGTTCCCCAGGCCTCCCAGAACAACCACTGGTTTCAGGGACTTACCTCAGCTTCTGACCAGGTCCTTTTGTCACAGAAAAAAACGGTAACAGGATCTTAAGGCAGGAAAATAAAACCAGTTTTCATCACACTGCCCTTTCACTATGTGGCGCATTTCAAGGTCTTGCTGAGTCTCCTGCAGTCCCAAAGTATCGGTTGTTTCTGTCAGTTAAAGAGAATTCAGATTTCAACAAACTCACCGACCAATGGGGCTTTGTCAGCGAGTCCCATTTGTCTGCATTTGGCCCCTATCCTCTCATCCTTTCCTATACATAAATCTGTCAAAATGTCTCTAAAACATTGTAAATGTACCTGCCTGTACTACTTCCTCTGCCACCCTCATGGGGAATAACATGCCCTCCAGTTGTTTCTCCCCTACACTGTGATATCTATGTTCGATTGCTGCACCTTATTAATTTTTAACCACCCCCACTTTATAATTCAAGCCCACCAGATCTGGTAGCACAATTTCCTAGTGGGGTCTCACCAACATCCCGTACAGCTGTAACATGGATGAGAACTCCTTTAATCTTCGATGAGGGCAAGCGTGCCAAACACCTTCACCACCTGTAGCACGACTCTCACAGAGCTGTGTTGTTGTGCATTAACGTTTCTCTGTTCCACAACAACGCGAGAATTCTGTCACTTGAGTAAAATTAGATTTTTACCCTCATGACCCTCCCACTGGTCACATGCCACATGCACACACACATACGCACCACATGGAATTAAAATCACTTTGACCACCTACTGATACACTCGGTGTGTGCACTGACATAACACCATGTGCACACTTCTTTCCTCATTTCCCCTCCCCCTGATCCCCTCCCTCAGTCCACCTTCCTCGGACACATTTGCATCACAAACACGTCAATGGTTTTCATGTGGTTGCAAAGTGATGAATTTGGAATTAAATGCGACTTTTAAACTGGCATGGGGATCGGCAAAATGAAAAAAAGAGGGGTGGCCAGGACAGTAAATGATGGGATAAAGTCAGAGGAGTGAAATGAACTTAGTTCATAAAATGGAAACACAGCATAACCATGATTATATAGGGGGGGCGTGTCCAATGCTTGGCTGAGTAGACATAACTTTTCAGCTCTCCTGAAAACAAAGCCCTAAACTGCTAAAAAAAGATGAACTAAAGGAAATCAAGTACTTTAAATGAAATCAGAAAGTATACAGAAAGTATACAGAACGTACGGATGCCTTCCAAGAAAGAAAAAAGAGGAGTACAACGGCCACAGAAGCAAGGAAATCCAACAAAGGAATCAAGAAAAAAAATCGAAGGTAGGCTCACAGCTCTGATGGAGCAGGGGACTGGATTTGGTGACCCCTCGGCAGACGGTGAGTCTGGGGAGGGCTCCGGTACGAAGCTGGAGTCGGCTACTCCCAGCAAGCGCTCTTTGACTTGAGGCAAAATACGAGGGGGTCACCGTGAGTTACCAAAAAGGCCCACTGTTTGCCGAGAGGCTGCTGAAGTCGAGTCTGGACTTTCGGACACGAGTGATGATGAGGTAACGGGAGACCCCACTAGCAGTGGAAGTGGAAATGAGGAAGAAGAAAATCAAGAAGATACAGAGACTAATATGAAAACGATGTTTCAAGAAATTATTAACAGGCTTAAAAAAATTGAAGGAGATAACAAATTAATGAGGAGAGATAACAAGAAATTGCATAAGACTTTGAAAAAATGGAGGAGAATTTTCAAACAGTGACAAATAAAGTGGATAATATACAAATGGAAAATGAAATGTTAAAATCTAGAGTGGAAAAAAATGAAGACAGTATTACTGCTGCAGCAATTGAAAGTAAAAAGACGTCGGAGAAGTTGGATGCCTTGGAAAACTATAGCAGGAGAAATAATGTTAAAATTGTTGGTTTGCCAGAGGGAGTGGAGGGGGAAGACCCAATTAACTTTTTTCAAGATTGGATAGTGACTACTCTGGGAATAGACAAACAAGGTCGGATGGAAATAGAAAGAGCACATAGGGCTCTAAGACCGAAACCCTCGGCTAATCAAAAGCCAAGATCTGTGTTGATTACATTTTTAAGATACCAAGATCGAGAATTAGTTTTCAAAACAGTCGGGAATAATATAAGAGAGGGAAAACCAATAGAACATGAAGGTACTAAAATAATCTTTTACCCAGATATCAGTAATGTCTTGTTGAGCAGAAAAAAAGAATTTAATAAGGCAAAAAATATTCTATGGAAGAAGGGCCATAGGTTTATTTTACTGTATCCGGCTACTTTGAAGATTATGATCAACACTGGAGAAAATAATTTTTTTAAAGACTTTGTCAAAGCAGAAGAGTATGCGGAAGAATTGCCATCGAGAAATGCTTAAGAAGACTCATGAATGAATGATTATTAATAAGATCTGTATACTATAGAGGGGATTAATTGTATTAAGGATTGTTAATTTTTAGAAGTACTTGATACATCGGGGGGGGGGGGGGGGGTTGGAGAATGTGGATGCTCCACCATAATCATGGGCACAAGTGTGGTGCGGACCACACCTCGTATAATAGAGGGGGGTAATGTTGCTAATCTATTTATTAACAACATTAGAGGGAGGGTTTATTTCTCTATCTCTCTTTTTCCTTTTCTGTTTTTATACCTGGACTATGGAGGGGAGCACACTGAAATACGGCACAATGTAAATACTGGAAGAGGTATCAAGGTAAGGAAGAAGGAAAAAAAAAAAAAAAGGAATGAATGGATAACAAATTAAATTTTTTAAGCTATAATGTGAATGGGTTAAATGGACCGATAAAAAGGAAGAGAATTTTAACACAGATGAAAAAATTGGAAGTAGATATAGCTTTCTTGCAAGAAACACATCTAACGGAAAAAGAACATCAAAAGTTAAAGAGAGATTGGGTAGGAAGTATGGTCGCATCTTCTTTTAACTCAAAAGCAAGAGGGGTTGCTATCCTATTTAAGAAAACGCTACCAATTAAGATACAAAATATTGTAAGTGACCCAGTAGGTAGATTTGTAATGGTACATTGTCAAATTTTCTCAGAATTGTGGACCTTAATGAATATATATGCACAAAAATTTAGATGATGAGAAGGTTGTGCAGGGTACCTTTTTAAATCTGGCGGAAGCACATGATAATATATTGATAGGGGGAGATTTCAATTTTTGTTTAGATCCAGTAATGGATAGATCAACAAGGACGAAGGGATTAAAAGTACCATTAGCAAATTTGCAGATGATACTAAGTTGGGGGGTAGTGTGAATTGTGAGGAAGATGCAATAAGGCTGCAGGGTGACCTGGACAGGTTGTGTGAGTGGGCGGATACATGGCAGATGCAGTTTAATGTAGATAAGTGTGAGGTTATTCACTTTGGAAGTAAGAATAGAAAGGCAGATTATTATCTGAATGGTGTCAAGTTAGGAGGAGGGGGAGTTCAACGAGATCTGGGTGTCCTAGTGCATCAGTCAATGAAAGGAAGCATGCAGGTTCAGCAGGCAGTGAAGAAAGCCAATGGAATGTTGGCCTTCGTAACAAGAGGAGTTGAGTATAGGAGCAAAGAGGTCCTTCTACAGTTGTACCGGGCCCTGGTGAGACCGCACCTGGAGTACTGTGTGCAGTTTTGGTCTCCAAATTTGAGGAAGGATATTCTTGCTATGGAGGGCGTGCAGCGTAGGTTCACTAGATTAATTCCCGGAATGGCGGGACTGTCGTATGTTGAAAGGCTGGAGCGATTGGGCTTGTATACACTGGAATTTAGAAGGATGAGGGGGGATCTTATTGAAACATATAAGATAATTAGGGGATTGGACACATTAGAGGCAGATAACATGTTCCCAATGTTGGGGGAGTCCAGAACAAGGGGCCACAGTTTGAGAATAAGGGGTAGGCCATTTAGAACGGAGATGAGGAAGAACTTTTTCAGTCAGAGGGTGGTGAAGGTGTGGAATTCTCTGCCTCAGAAGGCAGTGGAGGCCAGTTCGTTGGATGCTTTCAAGAGAGAGCTGGATAGAGCTCTTAAGGATAGCGGAGTGAGGGGGTATGGGGAGAAGGCAGGAACGGGGTACTGATTGATAGTGATCAGCCATGATCGCATTGAATGGCGGTGCTGGCTCGAAGGGCTGAATGGCCTACTCCTGCACCTATTGTCTATTGTCTATTGTCTATTGACAACGACAAGGACAAGAGCAGCGAAGACAACCTTGAATTTAATGGAAATTTAAAATTTAATAGATGTTTGGAGGAAAAGCCATCCCAGGGAAAGAGACTACTCCTTTTATTCCAATAGACATGATACATATTCAAGAATAGATCTATTTTTGATTTCAGCTCAATTAAGGGGTAGAATAATACAAATAGATTACAAGGCTAGATTGCTATCGGATCACTCACCATTACTAATGAAAATTACGATGCCAGATAAAGAACAGTCAGTGTATAGATGGAGACTCAACTCTTTACTATTGAAAAGGCAAGACTTTTGTGATTTTATTCGAGGACAAATTGGATTATTTTTGGAAACAAATTTAAATTCAGTTGATGATAAATTTATTGTATGGGATGCAATGAAGGCTTATTTGAGAGGCCAAATTATAAGCTACTCATCTAAGATAAAGAAAGATTATAGGAAGGAATCTGAAAGATTAGAAAAAGAAATCACCGTATTAGAAAAAGACTTACAGAAAGCTTCTTCAGATACGAAAAAAATACAACTTGCAAATAAAAAATTTCAATACAATACTTTACATACTTACAGAACAGAAAAACTAATATTACGAACTAACCAAAGATATTATGAATTAGGAGAAAGAGCGCACAAGGTATTAGCATGGCAACTGAAAGAAGAACAAATATTAAGAACAATAAATTCAATTAGAACAGATCAAAATATTATTACTTATAAACCTAGAGAAATCAATGAGGTATTTAAGCAATTCTACACTAATTCGGTACCATTCTGAATCTGAAAAGGATGAAATTAAGATAAATAATTTTTTATCCAAGATACAATTACCAACAATCTCTAACGAGGAGCAGATGGGACTAAATGCCTCCTTTACTTTGAGAGAAGTGGAGGAAGTATTATATTCTTTACCAAGTAATAAATCTCCAGGGGAAGATGGTTTCCCGCCTGAGTTCTATAAAAAAATTAAAGATTTGTTGTTACCAGTATTTATGGAAGTGATACATCAAGCGGAAAAAACTTCTACATTACCAGAATCCTTCTCAATGGCAATTATAACCGTAATTCAAAAAAAAGGGAAAGACCCTTTAAATGCATCTTCTTATAGACCAATATCATTGTTGAATGCAGATTATAAAATAGTTGCTAAGCTTTTGGCAAGGAGATTGGCAGAATATTTACCGAAGCTGGTTAAAGAGGACCAAACTGGATTTGTCAAAAAAAGGAAAATATCTGATAATGTACTAAGATTTATAAATATTTTACATTTAGCACAGAAAAGAAAGGAATTGAGCGTAGCAGTTGCTTTAGATGCTGAAAAGGCGTTTGACAGGTGAGAATGGGATTTTTTATTTAAAGTATTAGAGAAGTACAGATTGGGAAATGGTTTCATTAACTGGGTAAAAGCTCTTTATAAACAACCTAAAGCCAAAGTGGTGACAAATGGCCAATCTTCTCAATCATTTAATTTGGAAAGATCTAGTAGACAGGGATGTCCCTTGTCACCAGCTTTATTTGTATTGGCCATTGAACCTCTGGCAGAGCTAATAAGATCAGATTTAGACATTGAAGGATTTAAAGTTAATCAGGAAAATCACAAAATTACTTTATTTGCAGATGATGTTTTAATTTGTCTTACTAGACCATTGGAATCCTTAAGAAAATTATATTTCAGACTGGAAGAATATGGGAAAGTATCAGGATACAAAATTAATAAAGATAAAACTTGAAATAATGCCTCGTTTTTAAGGTAATTATGATCAATGTAAAAGAGAAAGTCAGTTTAAATGGCAAAAAGAAGGCATGAAGTACCTAGGGGTTAAAGTAGATAATAAGTTAAATAATCTGTATAAATTAAATTATAAACCACTAATTAAAAAAATAGATGAGGACTTGAAGAAATGGATGAATCTTCCAAATACATTGCTAGGGAGAGTGAACTGTATTAAGATGAATATTTTTCCGAGGTTGAACCAAGGTTTTAGTGAGGAAAAGTAGAGTTGGAGAGTAATACTGTGTGAAAATTAAAAACTGACTGAATATTTCTGCACAGAGGAAAATGGGAAAATATGTCTGCACACCCCTTGCAGAGTGAGAGAGAGAAATTATGTTAAGGAATAAGCAAACGACAGTGAAATTAAACAACTTTGTTTGTCTGTCTTCCTGGAAAGAAAGGAAAAGTCAAGTAAACAGAGGGGCCAATAGACGCAGATGGAAGGAGAAGGTGAAAGAAATGATCATCAGCTGAACACAACTATTGGAGAAATAAAGCTGCTGAATGGTAATAAATCCCCAGGGACTGATGACCTGCAACCCAAGGTGTGGGGAGTGGTGACCATGAAGATACCGATACCCTGGAGTGTGTCACAGGGACAAACCCATCAGTTTACAAACAGCATCAGTGATTTGGATGAAGGTACTGGGAGACGTGCATCAAGACAGCTGCTGACACAAAGCTGGTGGCAGAGGGAGTTGTGAGGAAGATGCAAAGAGACCTCACGGGGAATGAGACTGAATGAATGTGCAGATGGAATAAAGAGGCAAAAATATGAAATCATCAACTTTGTAATAAAAATGAGAAAAGGAGAATATTTTTTAAATGGAAAGTGGTCGGCAACATTTAGGATCAAAGGGACATGGATGTCCTTGCACGTGCAAGACTGAAAGTTAATCTGCAGATTAACATGGAGTTGCAGACAAACAACAGGAAACAGTTGATTATCAAATCACTCGTAACTCCATCCTCTTTCACTCCCCACCCCCAGGACTCACTCCCTCTGCACCATTGCCAGCACTCTGGCCATCCTCCCTCAAGCCTCCATCCTCACCCTCACAGCGGGCAAGTACACGGCACCCGTTGCATTGGACCAGTGCCTGCAGAACCTTCTCCTCTGCATCCCCTGGGTTCCTGACAGAGAGTCACATATCCCTCTTCCTGCAACACTGTTTTCCTGTGAAGCGTCACCGTGGAGAAATCTTTGTCTCCTGATGTGGAGGAGAGTCTCCAATTCACCTTCCAACTCAGCAGCTGTGAGATGAGTATCCCAGACAAGAGCCATTTCCTACCACATCCCGACCAGTCCCAATGTCTACAAATTCCCATGATCCACAGTCCCAACACAGTGCATTCATTCCTCACACCAATCTATTTCTAAAGCTCCTGGAATCAATGGACCTTACCTGTCACATCACTGGCAAGCAGTGCGGTCAGCACCAAAATCCACACCAGCATCAAGTTTTCTTCCTCGAAACTGAAACCCAAGAAAACGATTCATCATTAGTGTCAAGTTTCAGAGTGAAGGTGGGCATATCCTGCTTTTTTTTATATCAAAAAATACTTTATTCAAGTAATAAATATCCTTTACAAAACATCATTTTTTAAACAAACCCATCCGACATTTCCGGAGGTTACATATTCAATACAGGCATTTACTTAGACATTTACATACATTTACATACATATCCCTTATTTGGAGGGGCGTCTCTCTCCACCACACCCTGCCCCCCATGTCCAGCAGCGGAAGGACCCTAGACTGTGGTCCTCCTGCCGTTCCCACCTGTCTCTCTCCCAGCTCTCTGTGTGGATGAGGTTTCCAATGCTGCTGCATCTTATATACCTGTAGTTCTGGCATCTTGGAGGCTTTTGGAACCATTGGAATCAAATGCAATTGGCTGCAGCAATCTACATAAAACTCCTGCTGACCAATCACTGACCGACAGATTAGCACAAGATGAACAGGAAGCCATAGAAATGTCTTGTGAGCTCCAAGTGTGACTGGAGAATGTGGCACTGTATTTCAACGCTTTATTGTCCCAGTATCTGTTTATGATATGAGTCCAATTTATATTATCAATGGGGCCAATTAAGATGTAATATCCGGGCAAATATTTCATAAATAACTGATTATTTACACAGACCACTTCACTCGCTCCTATTTTCACTTTGTGGTGGGACTGATGGGTCAAATGACCATTTCTTTCTCTGGATTTTCTCTTGTTCCCCAATCACTTCAAATTCTAAAGGCAGACCAAGTGGTCTTTTGGACAATTGAAATCTTGAGTTGAAAACGTGGCCCAAAGACTGGTGTGAAAGAAGTGGGTTTGAATTTGTGGGACATTGGCACCAGTATTGGGGAAGGAGGGAACTGTACGGACGGGACGGACTCCACTTGAACCCGACTGGGACCAGCCTCCTGGCAAACCGTGTGACTAGGGCTGTGGATAGAGCTTGAAACTAAACAGTGACGCGTGGGGTCAGCAAATTGGAAGTGTAAGCCTGGCGTTAAACGGAAAGAGTGCAGGAAATGTTACGAAAGTCTCCCAAATTAATGGGATGGAAAGTTTAAGAAGGGGTAAGAGAGTAAGGTTGGTTAAAATCGGGACCGGTGTGAGAAGGGAGGTAAATACCGAATTAAAGGTGTATTTGAATACTAACCCAGTAGTATAAGAAACCAGGGAGAAGGTGCTTAGGAAGCTGAAAGGCGTGAAGGTGGATAAGTCACCTGGGCCGAATGGACTACATCCTTGGGCTCTGGAAGAGGTGGATTTAGAGGTTATGGAGGCATAGGTAGTGATGTTTCAGGAATCATTAGAGTCAGGAGTGGTCCCAGTTGATTGGAAAATTGCCAATACTATCCCAGCGCTTTATGTTTTACCTACTTTGTATCATTAGCTCTTACAGTACATTTCCTTCCCTCCTCCAGGTAATTAATGTAGTCAACAAATGAAGCCACTGGGAATCTGCACTCCCTGTCTGGGCCATTCTAAGAAAGTAGCACCATTCTTCCTCAGTCTCATTGGTGCCTTCTACCGCAATGGCTGTGCCCCGCATCCTTTCAGCTGGATTCTCCGTGGTTTCAATGTCACATAGGGTCATAGAGTTTTATAGCGTTGAAACGGGCCCTTCAGCCCAACGTGCCCACACCGACCAACATGTCCCATCTACACTACTCCCACCTGCCTGCTTTTGGCCCATATCCATCTAAACATGTCCTATCCGTGTACGTATCTAATTTTTGTTAAACATTATGACTGTCCCTGTCTTAACTACCTCCACTGGCAGCTCGTTCCATACACCCACCACATTTATGCAAAAAAATTACCCCTCAGATTCCTAAAAAATCTTTTCCTATTTACCTAAAACCTATGTTCTCTGGTTCTCGATTCCCCTACTCTGGGCAAGAGACTCTGGACATCTGGAGGGGTGAGGGGTGGAAGAGAGGGTGCTGCACCAATGCAGGAGAGGTTTGGGCCCAACGGGTCCACTTGGTCTAGTAATACTCTAAATGTGGCCTCACCAATGTTCACAAGTTCACAAGTTATAGGAGTAGAATTAGGCCATTCAGCTCATCGAGTCTATTCTGCCATTCAATCATGGCTGATCTCTGCCTTGTAATCCCATTTTCCTGCCTTCTCCCAATAACCCTTGACACCCGTTCTAATCAAGAATGTGTCTATCTCGGCCTTAAAAATTTCCACAATGTCTTATATAACTGCAACAAGACCTTCCATCATCTATACTCAGTACTCTGACCGATGAAGGCCAACGCACCAATAGCCTCCATGACCACCCTCTCTACCTGTGACGTCACCATCAAGGAACTATGTACCTGCACTGCTAGATCCCTCTGCTCGACCACACTCTCCAGAGCCCTACCAGATTGTGTAGATTCTGCTCATGTTAGACTTCCCAAAATGCAACACCTCACATTTATCTGTATTAAATTCCATCAACCATTCCTCAGACCACCTGGCCAACCAATCAAGACCCTGCTGCAATTTTTGACATACATCTTCACTATCTGCATTACCACCCACTTCTGTATCATCTGCAAACTTGCTAATCTTGCCATGTATGTTCTCATCCAAATCATTGATATAGAGGACAAACAGCAATGGGCCAGCACCACACCTTGAGGCACACCAGTAGTCATAGCCTTTAAGTCGGAGAAGCAACCTTCAACCATATGCACAGTCCAACAATAAGAAGCAATAAAAATAAAGCAATAACGCACACAATCACAAAACCAACACAAAACAAAAAAGAAACATCCATCACAGTGAGTCTCCTCCAGTCACCTCCTCACTGTGATGGAAGGCTTTGATAACAACCTGTCCCTAAATACCACTTGGTACTTTTGACCCATCACCCACACCACTAAACGTCATGGGAATCCCTCCACAAATTAACAGGTACATAATTACTGGAGACAACTAAAGTATTCTTGCCTTCTCATTGGCAAAGTGACATCTATCAATGCGCATAAGATAGACACGAGGAACTGCAGATGCTGGAACCTTGAGCAAAACGTGCTGGAGGAACTCAGCAGGTCAGGCAGCAATTGGAAAACATGGATATGCGATGTTTAGGATCGGGACTGATTAGTTTTGTTCGGAGATACGGCATGGAAACAAACACTTCGGCCCCACCGAGAAACGTGCCGACCAACGACCACCCACGTTCAGGGAGATGTGGAACCCAATTCCTCTCTTCATCAAGGTTGTTTAGGGTCTTGTCATTCATTAACTGGATGCTTTCCCCTTATGTTCAACCTCCAAATGTGCAACACATGACACTTGCCCAGATTAAATGCCACCTGCCATTTCCATGCCCAAATCCTGCTCTGTCCATGGCTGCAACTCCCCCTATTTTGGTGTGATCTGCAAATGTATTAACCAATCCATCTATATTACCACCATATCTGCTCCCAAGATGAGACTTTCCATTCTAGGTCATCCGAGGTGTCCACATCCCTTAGTAAACGTGGTTTCCCTAATTCTATCATTCTCTCATTCGTGCCATTGTTCTACGCTTGCACCCCTCCCCCCAGACGGGACAAGGATAAAGTTCCCCTGGTCCTCACCTTTCACCCTACCAGTCTCCACATTCAACACACCTTCCTCTGACACCTCCAACATGATCCCTCCACCAGTCACATCTTCCCATCTTCACCCCTATATCGTTTCTGCAGAGATGGCTCCCTCTGCAACTCTTTGGTTCACTCCTCCCTTGCCACCCTCACCACCCCCTCCCCATGAATTCCCTGCAACCGCAAGAGAGGTAACACCTGTCCCTATGCCTCCTCCCTCACCTCCATCCAGGCACCTCAGCAGTCCATACAGCTGAGACAGAGGTTCACATTCACCTCCTCTATTGCATCCACTGTTCCTGATGTGGCCTCATGTACATCAGCGAGACCAAGCGTAGACTTGGCAACCGTTTCGCTGAACACTTGCGCTCGGTACGTCAAAGCCTACTGGATCTCCCAGTTACTAACTATTTAAACTCCCCATCCCATTATCATACTGACCATTCTCATCTGGGCCACCTCCACTGCCAGAGTGAGGCTGCACGCAAATTGGAGGAACAACACCATATGTTCCACTTGGATAGTTTACAAACCAATGGCATGAACATTGAATTCAACAATTTTAGTTAACCTTTAACTGATCTCACCACACCCCTCCACCTTCTCCCCCACAACCCCCCTTTCCCCTCCCCTCCCCCCGTTTGTGGAGCACCTGGACTCCCACCTCTATCTCCCTCCCCCCCCCCCTATTTTCCTTCCTTTGGGTTCACAATTCCTATTTACTACTTTCACTACACAATTTGCTACTTTCACAACACACTTTGCTACACAATTTGCTGCTTTCACTGCTCAATTAGCATCTTTCCTCCCTCTGGCTTCACAGTTTGCAACTTGCCACATAGGGCAGAGTGGGTGAGGTGGTGAGGCACAGCAGACCATGGTGCCACAGCAGACCAGGCTCACTCACCATGGAGCTGGGAAACCCCTCCCCAACAGACAAGCCACCAAGCCCTGCTGTGCTCGCCCCCAACGGCTGGAGGGGATAGTGAAGAGACGGCGGGAACTGACACAAGGAAACAAAAAGCCGGTAAGCGAAACCGATGTCTTCCACCCTCCACCCCATGCGCTCAAATCACTATGAATGCTTCAGGGTCGGCTGCGGGAGGCACCCCCAGGGCACAATGACTAACCGGTGGCTGGGTGAGGCTCTATAAGGCACTGGTCAGAACATTTGGAGAAATTGGCAATTTTGGACCCCATATCTGAGGAAGGATGTGCTGACACTGGAGAGGATCCAGAGGAGGTTTACGAGAATGATCCCAGGAATTACTGGGTTAAAACATGAGTGTTTGACGGCACTGGGCGTGTACTTGCTGGAGTTTAGAAGGATGTGGTGGAACTCAATTAAACTTACTGAATAATGAAAGGCCTGGATCGAGTGGATGTGAAGAGGGTATTTCCACTAATGGGAGAGTATCGGACCAGAAGTCATAGCCTCAGAATGTAAGGATGATCCTTTAGGAAGGAGATTTATTTAGTCAGAGGGTGTTGAATCTGTGGAATTCTTTGCCACAGAAAGCTGTGGATGCTGTCAATGGATATTTTTTAAGGCAACGATTCATAGATTCTTGGTTAATACAGGTGTCGGAGGTTATGGGGAGAAGGCAGGAGAATGGGGTAAAGAGGGAAAGATGTATCAGCCATAATTGAAAGGTGGAGCAGACTTGGGCCAAATTGCCTAATTCTGCTCCTATCACTTATGAACTTATGAACTCTCAATAACTTGATATGGAACTCATCAGGACCCTGGGGATTTATCCACCTCAATGGTCTTCAAGAGACCCAGCACCACTTCCATCTTGATCTCTAACTGCCCGAGGATGTTTGTACACATCACACTAATCCCACTATGTCCTTCTCCATGGTGAATTCAGATGCAAATTACTCGCTTAATATCTTGTGCACATCCTCTGATTCCAAACATAAAGTTCCTGCTTTATCCTTGAGTGATCATACCTTCTCTCCGGCCACCCACTTGTTTTTAACGTAGGTATAAAATGTAATGAAATAGGAAGCAAGAGTGAGAGGAGTGAATAAACCAAGTGGGTGAGAGTGAAGTAATGTTGAGTTACTCCCACCATCTCTCTCACTCTGCATCAGGGCATTGACTGGAGAGTTGGGCAAGGCTTGACTTCCTTCACATCTTGTCCCGACACCTGCCAAGACTGCCAGAATCATGGGGAATTTGCCCGACACCAGGTTGAGCTGATTTATAAACAGACATCAGAGGTTTTCATACAGATGTGCTGAGGAATTTCTGGGCCCAGTTCATCTTCTGCAGCCCACCCACAGGACTGTGAAAGCTCTCTCCCTGCAACTATTCCACTAACTCCCCATGTATCCTCTCCACAGCCTTTATTTCTCTCCCAGGTGCGGTGTCCGGGACCCGACACACCAGGTGCGGCCGAAGGACAAGAGTTCAAGTGTGTGCCGCCTTCTCCTCAGCGCAGCACTGAGTGCAGAGGTGGGGAGGAAGTAACAGTGGGACAGGAAGGCTGCGAGAAACTGGACTCACACAGCACCAAACACACAGCTCATGATGCAGTTCTCTTTATTATTGGCTGAGAAGCTAAGTGAGTACAGTCACCACAGACAGTGAGAGTGGCTACAAAGAAATCAAAGCACTGGATCCACTGCTGGAAAGGATGAGTGGACCATTCTGGAGTCTTCTAAACTCAGTGCAATCGGTAAGTACAAACAAAAGGACGTCTGTGGCCACACCTTATCGACCTCCAAGATCCATTCCCTAGAAGCAGGAAAGGAGAAAGCATTTTCCTGTTAGTCCACAAGAAAATTGCTGCAGATGCGGAATGTCTTAAATAAATAATTAAATGCTGGAAATACTCGATCTGTCAGATGAAACAAACAGGTGTTGAGGGAAATGATATCTCGAGAAGAAATAGAAGGTTCATAATTTTAAATGTTATCTCTGTGCCTCTCTCCACAGGTGCTGCCTGACCTGCTGAGTGTTTCCAGCATTTCCTGTTTTCTACCTGGTCTAAAAGTACCATCTATTTGAGTCAGAGTCTGTGAGCCATTAATGTTCCCTGACTCTTGATCGGTGAGTTTTCCTTGTAAATAAAGGGAGTCACTTCTGTGGAGGTGCCAGGTGCAGTCAGAGTGTGTGTTGCTGAAACCTGAAGCCCCCAATATTTACGGGGGTTTGGACTGTCCCAGCCTGAAGTGTGTGGGCTCTCCCTGGGCTGGAACTCTCTGTGTGGGCTGGACAACACGTCTGTGCCGTCAGATAAACCCAGCCCTCCCCATTCCATTGACCTCACGCAACGGGTGCAGAGTCTGGAATCTCTGGAGCTGGAACTTGTGCAACCGATGTCATGTCTAAATCTGGGGATTTTACACCAGTGCACATTCCCATATCTGTAGCGTTACACCCAGTTTTTTTAGAGTTAGGGTGTTCCCATGCACGTAGAGCACAGAAACAGACCACTCGGCCCATGGATCCATGCTACTGTTGCTGCTCCTCACCAGCCTCCCCCCTCCCTTCATCCGACCCCATCAACACATCCGTCTATTCCTTTCTCCATCTACCTCTCCCTTAGGTACATCTGTGCTCTCTGCCCTGATGACGTGCTCCTGAGCTCCACCTGCTGTGCACGAATGGAACAGTGAGCTCCATGACTTCTCTGCTCCACAGCCTCTCTAATGTTTATTGAACAGTCAAATGGCTGAGTAGTTCTTTCTTTATAGAAACATAGAAAATAGGTGCAGGAGGAGGCCATTTGGCCCTTCGAGTCAGCACCACCATTCATTGTGATCACGGCTGATCATCCACAATCAGTAACACGTGCCTGCCTTCTCCCAATATCCCTTGATTCCACTAGCCCCAGAGCTCTATCTAACTCTCTCTTAAATTCATCCAGTGATTTCGCCTCCACTGCCCTCTGTGGCAGAGAATTCCACAAATTCACAACTCTCTGGGTGAAAAAGTTCCTTCTCACCTCAGTTTTAAATGGCCTCCCCTTTATTCTAAGACTGTGGCCCCTGGTTCTGGACTCCCCAAACATTGGGAACATTTTTCCTGCATCTAGCTTGTCCAGTCCTTTTATAATTTTATATGTCTCTATAAGATCCCCTCTCATCCTTCTAAACTCCAGTGAATACAAGCCTAGTCTTTTCAATCTTTCCTCATATGACAGTCCCGCCATCCCAGGGATCAATCACATGAACCTACGCCCACTACCTCAATTGCAAGGATGTCCTTCCTCAAATTAGGAGGCTAAAATTGTACCCAATACTCCAGATGTGGTCTTACCAGGGCCCTATACAACTGCAGAAGAACATCTTTACTCCTATACTGAAATCCTCTCGTTATGAAGGCCAACATGCCATTAGCTTTCTTCACGGCCTGCAGTACCTGCACGCCAACTTTCAGTGCCTGGGGGTACAAGGACACCCAGATCTCGCTGCACTTCCCCCTTACCTAACCTGACACCATTGAGATAATAATCTGCCTCCTTTTTTTTTGCCGCCAAAGTGGAAAACCTCACATTTATCTACATTATACTGCATCTGCCATGCATCTGCCCACTCACTCAACCTGTCCAGGTCACTCTGCAACCTCCTAACATCCTCTTTGCAGTTCCCACTGCCACCCAGCTTTGTGTCATCTGCAAACTTGTTAGTGTTATTTCTAATTCCTTCATCCAAATCAATACATATGGTAAATAGTTGCGGCCCCAACACTGAGCCTTGCGGCACACCACTCACCACTGCCTGCCATTCTGAAAAGGACCCGTTTACTCCTACTCTTTGCTTCCTGTCTGCCAACCAATTCCCTATCCATGTCAACACTCAGCCCCCAACACCATGTGCTCTAATTTTGCTCACCAATCTCCCGTGTGGGACCTCATCAAATGGTTTCTGAAAGTCTAGAAACACTACATCCATTGGCTCCCCTTCATCCATTTTACTTGTCACCACCTCAAAATATCCCAGAAGATTAGTAAAGCATGATTTCCCTTTCATAAATCCATGCTGACTTGGACTTATCCTTTTACTGCTATCCAAATGCACCGTTATAAACTCTTTAATAATTGACTCCAGCATCTTCCCCACCACTGATGTCAGGCTAACTGGGTTGTAATTCCTCGTTTTCTCTCTCTTTCTTAAAAAGTGGGATAACATTAGCTATCCTCCAATCCACAGGAACTGATCCTGAATCTATTGAACATTGGAAAATGATCACCAATGCGTCCACTATTTCTAGAGCCACCTCCCTGAGTACCCTGGGATGCAGACCATCAGGCCCTGGGGATTTATCAACCTTCAGTCCCATCAGTCTACCCAATACTATTTCTCGCCTAATGCAAATTTCTTTCCTCTATCCCCCTAGATCCTCTGTCCTCTAGTACATCTGGGAGATTGTTTGTGTCTTCCTTAGTGAAGACAGATCCGAAGTACCTGTTCAACTCTTCTGCCATTTCCTTGTTATGCATAATAATTTCACCCTCGTCTGCCTTCAAGGGACCTACATTTGTCTTTGCTAATCTTTTTCTCTTAACATACCTAAAGAAGCTTTTACCGTCCTTTTATATTCTTGGCCAGCTTCCCCTCTGATTCATCTTTTCAGCCCGTATTGCCTGTTTTGTTACCTTCTGTTGTCCTTTGAATGTTTCCTAATCCTCTGGCTTCCTGCTACTCTTTGCTGTGTTATATATCTTTTCTTTTAGTTTTATTCCATCCCTAACTTCCCTTGTCAGCCACGGTTGCCTCCTACTCCCCTTAGAATCTTTCTTCCGCTTTGGAATGAAATGATCCTGCATCTTCCGGATTATGCCCAGAAATTCATGCCATTGCTGTTCCACCGTCATTCCTGCTAGGATCCCTTTCCAGTCTACCTTGGCCAGCTCCTCTCTCATGCCTTCATAGTCCCCTTTGTTCAACTGCAACACTGACACTTCTGATTTAACCTCTTCCCCCTCAAATTGAAGATTAAAACGAATCATATTATGATCACTACCTCCAAGCAGCTCCTTTACCTCGAGTTCTCTTTATCAAATCTGGTTCATTGGACAACACTAAATCCAGAATGTGTCATGCCACACTGTACCTTCCTCTAACTCCAGTGTTGCCCCCTTGTACATTCCTCCTGCACAGTTACACTCGGTGTCTGTTCCCCTGACTCCTGCATTACATCCCATACATCCTCCTCTCACTGCTGGGCAGTCAGTCCAGTTCTGCAGAGCACAGGACCCATGGGGTTGGTTCCCTCCCTCTGTGTAACAGCAGGTCTGTGGAGGTCACCTCCTGTTCAAAACTGTCTCAAATTCACTTCCAACAAAACACCATTTCTGTCACTGTTACACTTACGACGAATGAGCCAACAACGTCGTCTTTTATTTCCTTCATCAGCATCACAGCGTCGGTATTTCGAAGATGATCCATCGATCCATGTGAAAGACCCTCCCTGGGGGTGTAAATGAATGGTCATTGGTGTTGGAATGCTGAGTCAGCTGCCATGAACAATACAGGGAGGAGCTGTACCTGAGCCGGAGTGAGAGCAGAATACGAGCAGCCGGGACAAGTAGGGCAGTGGATGGGAGTTTAAACTATGGACTGGCAGGGTGGGGGAATCTCATGGAAGTAACAGGATCCTTGGGATGAAACTGACAGGATCTGAGAGTAAAGGTCAGAGAAGAGGAATATTGGTAACTCAGAAAATGAGTAAAAGATGGTAATTGAACACAAATATAATGTAGGATCGCTCAGACAAAGACAGAGACGTCCAGTTTTATCCGTGTGAGTTTGCACCTTCTCCCTGTGACCGAGCGGGTTTCCAGTGAGTGCTCCGGGCGTCATGTGTAACTCTATCTCTGAACAAAGATGTGACACCAGAGATCCATCAAAGTGTTGACTTTAACCTGCCCTCTGAAAAGGGCAGTGGATGACCAGGGAAGGACAACAAATGCAGGTCTGGCCAGTGTGGCGACGACCTGTAAGCTAACGTGTCATCATTAACTGTACCTTAATGTTGTTTAGGCCAATCCAAACATGTCTCTTCGGTTTGCAAGATGCGCGAATCACTTCCAGAATGAAATTGTTGTGTATGAGCGAGGTCACAGTTGCCAGATGTCCAGAATGTGGTTGACGTTTGCAAAACGCCTTTAAACAAACAAAATAGTTTATTTGTTGAGAATTAGTGCGTCTCAAGATCCCTCAAATAAATCGTCAAAAGAGACATTGGCAATGGGTAACTTTATCCCCGAGACACAGAGTTCTCGTTCTTTAATCAAGAACCCCAGCTCTGCGTTAACTCCTGGATTTAGTTTAGTGTAGTATAGAGATACAGCGAGGAAACAGGCCCTTCGGCCCACCGGGTCGGCGCTAACCAGCGATCCCCACACATTAACACTATCCTATATCCACTAGGGACAATTTTTACATTTACCAAGCCAATTAACCTTTGTACGTCTTTGGAGTGTGGGAAGAAACCGAAGATCTAGGTGAAAACCCACGCTGGTCACGAGGAGAACGTACAAACTCCGTCCAGACAGCACCTGTAGTCGGGATGGAACCCGGGTCTCCGACGCTGCATTCACTGTGTGGCAGCAACTCTGCCGCTGCGCCACCGTGACCGTATTGGGGAATGTGGAGCTTCCCCCAAATCTCAATATTTCACCCACTGGTCCGAGCGATAGAAACCGGAGCCCACGGCTGCAGTGAAGCGCACCCGTGGAACACATGGACTCATCGCAGGCAATTCAACGACAGGCTGTGCTGTGAGTTCATGGGAATGAACCAGCAGAGAGCAATGTTCCCCAGACCTCCCAGAGCAACCACTGGTTTCAGGGACTTACCTCAGCACTTATCCATGACCTTCTTCGAGGAAAAAAACGGTAACAGTTGTTTAGTCTAGGATATTTATACCAGCCTTTCACACAGCGTCCTTGGGATAGAACACGGGTCTCCTCTTCCAATGAATTGTTTGCTCCTGTAAATTGAAGAGATTCAGAATTTTAAACCAACTGAAGTGTCGTCCTGAGTGAGACCGATTGTCTGTTTTTGGCACATGTCCTCTCATTCATTCCTATCTATGGCCCTGTGTAAATGTCTATTCAATTCTACCTGTCTGTACTGCTTCCTCTGGCATCTTCATTGGAAACACTTGCTCTATCCCCTTTCAATCTTTCCACTTGCACCCTAAACCTATGCCCTCTGGTTTTACACTCCTCTGCACTATGTCCTTCTACCCTACCTAAGCCTCACGTGATTTTATAAACCTCTAAATACTCACCCTGAAGCCAACTTCAGTCCAACGGCAATAGACCCAACCTATCTTATAACTCTCAGCCAGTTCTGATATCATCCTTGTGAATATTTACTGGACCCTCTCTCACATCCTCCTATAGCTGGGCAATCAGAACAGCACACAATTTCCAGGTGCAGTCTCAGCAACATCTTCTACAACTGTAACATGTATCCTAACTCTTTTAATCAAAGGCCCAGCTGATGTGGGCAAGAGTGCCAAACACATTCTTCACCAACTTGTCCACCTACATCACCACTTTCAGGGAACTGTGTACTAATAGTGTAATTGTACCCTGGGGTCTCTCTGCTCCACAATAACCCCAGGGCTTTGTTTCATGAATGAAATTAGTTTTCTTCCTTTGTGATCTGCTACTGATCACACACAAACACGTCACAGAGAATTTGAATTAAATTTCCATTGACCACTGTAAATACAATCATTCTCTGTCTCTCTCCTCTGTACCTTTGCCAGCACTCTGGCCATCCTCCCTCAAGCCTCCATCCTCACCCTCACAGCGGGCAAGTACACTGCACCCGTTGCATTGGACCAGTGCCTGCAGAACCTTCTCCTCTGCATCCCCTGGGTTCCTGACAGAGAGTCACATATCCCTCTTCCTGCAACTCTGTTTTCCTGTGAAGCGTCACCGTGGAGAAATCTCTGTCTCCTGATGTGGAGGAGAGTCTCCAACTCACCTTCCAACTCAGCAGCTTTGAGATGAGTATCCCAGACAAGAGACATTTCCTACCACAACCCGACCACTCCCAATGTCCACAAATTCCCATGATCCACAGTCCCAACACAGTGCATTCATTCCTCACACCAATATATTTCTAAAGCTCCTGGAATCAATGGACCTTACCTGCCACATCACTGGCAAGCAGTGCGGTCAGCACCAAAACCCACACCAACATCATGTTTCCTTCCTCGAACCTGAAACACAAGAAAACGATTCATCATTAGTGTCAAGTTTCAGAGTGAAGGTGGGCATATCCTGCTGCTGTTCCCACCTGTCTCTCTCCCAGCTCTCTGTGTGGATGAGGTTTCCAATGCTGCCGCATCTTATATACCTGTAGTTCTGGCATCTTGGAGGCTTTTGGAACCATTGGAATCAAACGCAATTGGGTGCAGCAATCTACATAAAACTCCTGCGGACCAATCACTGACTGACAGATGAGCACAAGATGAACAGGAAGTCACTGATATACAGAAAACCAGTTCAGCAGGCACTGGTACAATACTGAGAATTTATTTTTAATCTTCCAAAACCACAGAGTGCATGAGCAACCATTTTGAAAGCAGAGAAATTAATTTTGAAAGATTGGCGGGAGAATAAAGAGAGAGCAGGTTTTTTGATTGAATAGGCAGGTTATTTAAAGAAGCGGGCATTTGAATGGCTGAGGAAGAGAGGCAGCAGCCAGTAAAAGGAAGGCAATATTTAGCGAAACAAGCTGTTGGGAGCGGTCGTGTTGGAAGAGAAGCCATGTTGAAGCCAAGTACAGAACCGAGCACTTTGGCTGAAGACGCTCGGCGAGACCGGCTGATGAAGGGAATGCAGAGCTAGCATGTGAGTTCGTATCAAGCGGGAAATTTTATAAAGGAGTCAGTGGGAATAAGTAAAGTAAGGATGCAGGATCACGTGATGTGCTGCAGCTGCATGGTGCTGGTGGATCCCAATGTGGTTCCTGGTGACCACATCTGCAGCAAGTGTTGGTTGATCGACGAACTCAGCTCAGAATTGATGACGGAATCTGAGCTTTAATCGCTGTGACACATCAGGGAAGGGGAGATTTACCTGGATGCCGTCTGTTTCTTGAGGAAGTCACACCCATTAGATTAACAACTTCCAATTCAGGCCGTGATCAGGTTGTTGAGGATGTGACTGTGAGTGAGGCAGGTATGGGGATTCAAGAGACAGTGTTGGAGGAGCCTCAGCCCTTGAGTGGGGGCTGCAGCAATGATGAGCAGCCTAACTATGGCACCATGGATCAGGGAGCCGTTCAAGAGGGGGAGGAGAAGAGACACGTAGTTGTAATTGAGGATAGCACAGACATAATTCTCTATCACGAGGATCGAGAGTCCTGACGGCTGTGTTGCCAGCCTGGTGCCCAGGCTCAGGATGTCTCATCTGAGCAAATTGGCATAGTGTCAATAAGATTAGAGAGTTAAAAGCAAAGACTGGATCAAAGACTGGTGTTGGAGAAGTGGGTTTGAATTCGTAGGTCATTGGCATCAGTATTGGGGAATGCAGGGGCTGATACAATGCAATGAAATGCAGCTGAACCCTACTGGGACCAGGTTTCTGGGGAATCCCACAACTTGGGCTGTAGTTAGGGATTTAAACTAACTGAATCAAGGGATATGGGAAAACAGTAGGAATGGAGTGCTGAATTTGGATGATCAGCCATGATCATATTGAATGGCGGTGCTGGCTCGAAGGGCCAAATGTCCTGCTCCTGCACCTATTTTCTATGTTATTATGTTTCAATCTAAATAGTGGGCGTGGGTTCAATAGATTGGAAAATATGGATGAAGTTAAAGATAAGGAGGTTACAAGTCTCCAAAATAAGAAATAGGAGACCAAATTTAGAAAGGTATAAGATTCTAGCATCAGGCAACATGGGGACTAAATTGAGAAAAAGGCCGGTGACTACAGAACTGAAGCCGCTGTATTTGAATGCCCGCAGTATAGGAAACAAACTGCGTGAGACTGCAGCACTGTTAGAATTTGGCCGGTACAACGTTGTGGGCATCACAGAGTTGTGGTGAAAACAGGATCAGAACTGGAAGCTGAACATCATAGGATAGACATCCTATCAAAAAGACAGGCAGGTGGGCTGGAGGTGGGACGGCTCTGCTGGTGAGGAATGAAACCCAATCCTTCACAAGAACCAACATAGGATCAGAAGATGTAGAATTCTTATGGGTAGAGTTAAGAAATGCAAGGGTAAATAGACCCTGATGGGAGTTATATACAGGCCTTCAATAGTAGCCAGAATGCCGGGTGCATGTTGCATTCTATCAAGAATCAAGAGATGGAAAAGGGATGTATCGGTGGTCATGGGGATTTTAATATGCAGGTGGACTGGGAAAATCAGGTTGGTACTGGATCCCAAGAGAATTAATTTGTTGAATGCCAATGAATTGTTTTTTTTAGAGCCGCTCGTGGTCGAGCCCAGGAGGGAAAGGCAATTCTGGATTTGGTATTTTGGAATGAACCAGATTTGATTAGGGAGCTTAAGGTGAAGGAAGCCCTGGGAGGCAGTGATCATAATGTGATGTAATTCAACCTGCAGTTTGAGAGGCAGAAGCTGAAGTTGAATGTATTGGTATTATTGTTGAGGAAGGCGATACACAGACATAAGGGTGGAGCTGGCTAAAGTTGATTGGAAGGTGACCCTAGCAGGAATGACGTTAGTGCAGCAATGGCAGGAGTTTCTGGGAGTAATTCGGAAGACATGGGATCTTTTCATCCCAAAGAGAAAGAACCATACTAAGGGAAGAATGAGGCAACTGTGGCTGACAAAGGAAGTCAGAGACAGCATAAAAGCAAAATACAAGGCATATAATACGGCAAAGATTAGTGGGATACTAGGGGATTAGGGAGCTTTTAAAAACCACCAGAAAGCAACGAAAAAAATCAATAAGGGGATGAAAGATGAAATGTGAAGGGAAGCTAGCCAATAATATAAAAAGAGGATTTCAAAAGTTTTTAAAAGATACATAAAGAATGAAAGAGAGACAAGAGTGGAAATTAAACTGCTGGGAAATGACGCTGTCCAAATAGCAATAGGGAACATAAAAACAATGGATAAACTGAATAAATCTTTTGCGCTAGTCTTCACAGTGGAAGATACCAACAACATACCAGAAATTCAAAAGAGTCAGGGGGCAGAAGTGAGTGCTTCTATTACTAAGGAGAAGGTGCTTTGGAAACTGAAAGGTCTGAAGGTGGATATGTCTCCTGGACCAGATGGACTACACCCCATGGCTGTGAAAGTGGTCGCTGTAGAGATTTTGGAGGCATTATTAGTGATTTTTCAAAAATCACCAGTCAAAAATGGTTCCAGAGGACTGGAAAGTCACAAATGTAACTCCATTGTTTAAGAGTGGAGCCAGGCAAAAGAAAGGAATATAGGCCGGTTGGTAAGATTTTCCAGTCCATTATTAAGGATGAGGCTTTGAGGTACTTGAAAGCACATCATAAATAGCCCGAAGTGAGCATGATTTTGTTAAGGGGACAAATCATCCTCTCCGATAATCCTCAACACTGGGGCTTTGCAAGGATGCATTCTCTCCCCCTTCTTTACTCCCTGTACACTTTGATCATCAGCAAAGTGATGGAACCGAGAGAGCGAGCAAATGGCATTTACTCCCCACAACCGAGGTACTGAGGCCCCGTGTAGCTTTACCGTCCACGGTAGAAAACATCAGTTCGGCCACAGCTGGAGCACCACGCACTGGTTATGGTCACCACACTGTAGGAAAAGACGAGAGGGAGCAGAGAAGATTCACCGGGACGTTGCAGATGATGCTAAGATATGTGGAGGGGCAAGGAGTGTAGAGGAAGCAAGGACTCTGCAGAAGGACTTGGACAGGTTAGGAGTGTGGGCAGAGTAGTGGCAGATAAAACTCAGTATAGCAAAGTGCAGTGTCATGCATTTTGGTAATAAGAATAAAGGCTTAGATTATTTTCTAATTGGTGAGAGAATCCAGAAATCCAGAAATTGGAGGTGCAGGTGCAGGAGTCCCAAAAAGTTAATTTGCAAGTCGAAATGGTAGTAAGGAAGGCAAATTCAATGCTGGCATTTATATCAAGAGTACTGGAATACAAAAACAGAGATGTAATGCTGAGGCTCTATTCATGGGGGTTTGGACTGTCCCAGACTGAAGTGTGTGGGCTCTCCCTGGGCTGGAACTCCCTGTGTGGGCTGGACAACACGTCTGTGTTGTCAGATAAACCCAGCCCTCCCCATTCCATGGACCACACACAACGGGAGCATAGTCTGGAATCTCTGGAGCTGGATCTTCTGCAACCGATGTCATGCCTAAATCTGGGGATTTTACACCAGTGCACATTCCCAAATCTGTAGCGTTACACCCAGTGGTTGTTGACTTAGTGTTCCCTTGCACGTGGAGCACAGAAAGAGACCACTCGGCCCATGTATCCGTGCTACTGTTGCTACTCCTTAGCAGCCTCCCCCTCCCTTCATCCGACCCCATCAACACATCCGTCTGTTCCTTTCTCCATCTACCTCTCCCTTAAGTACATTTGTGCTCTCTGCCTCGATGTTATGTTGCTGAGCTCCACCTGCCCAAAACGTCCAAGTAAATAGGATTTTCTCTCTTCTCTATTTGATTTATCGGTGGCTATTTTACATTTATGACCAGGAAATTTGGTTTCACACTCGAGGAAACATCCTCTCGACATCCCCCTACAAATCCTTCACAGTGAGATCGGCCCCTGGCTGGTCCCCCCTCAATCTTCTCTCTTGTGGAGAACAAGCCTCAGCCTGTTGGATCCTCACTGCCGCTCTGTTTTGTGACAGTTCACTGCTCCTAGGCCACTCCAAGCGAATGTGTTCCCTTTGCTCACTGCACCAATCACGTTGGTGATGAATGTGTTGTGATTGCTCGAGGTCAGAGCAGCCAAATGTCTGTAATGTGGTTGGTGATTGCAGAACATCTTTAAAATAGTTTAATATCAAAATATTTTATATGAAATATTTTATGTTTCATCCTCTCACATGCCTCCAAATAAATAATCAGAATTGATATTGGAAATGGGCAACTTTGTCCATTTGAATCAGAGTTCTTGTTCTCGAATCTCTCTGGTGTCAACCCCAGCTCTGTGTTAACTCCTGGATGTGGAGCTTCCCCCAAATCCCAATATTTCACCCACTGGTCCGAGCGATAGAAACCGGAGCCCACGGCTGCAGTGAAGCGCACCCTGGAACAGAGGGACTCATCGCAGGGAATTCAATGACAGGCTGTGCTGTGAGTTCATGGGAATGAACCAGCAGAGGGCAATGTTCCCCAGGCCTCCCAGAACAACCACTGGTTTCAGGGACTTACCTCAATACAATACAGTACAATATATCTTTATTGTCATTGTACAGGGGTACAACGAGATTGGGAATGCACCTCCCATACGATGCAATAAATTAATTAGCTAGTCAGTATTAATTTAAACAACCCAATGAAACATATTAGAACAGTTTTAAAACAAAATAAAGTGCAGTAGATCTGTACCGGTTCGCTGTGCGATGTGACCATCCGGCTCAGCAGGACCAGTTCATAGCAGCTATGGCCCTGGGGATGAAGCTGTTCCTGAGTCTGGAGGTGCGGGCGTAGAAGGCCTTGTATCGTCTGCCCGATGGTAGAAGTTTCGAACAGACTGTTGCAGGGGTGTGAAGAGTCTTTGTGGATGCTGGTGGCTTTTCTGAAGCATCGTGTGTTGTAGATGCCCTCCAAGGCTGGTAGCTGTGTTCCGATAGTCCTTTGAGCTCTGTGGGCTACCCGCTGAAGAGCTTTCCTCTCAGCATCTGACCATGTCCTTTTGTCACTGAAAAACCCAGTAACAGGATCTTAAGGAAGGATAATAAAACCACTTTTCATCACAGTGCCCTTTGACTATGCCACGCCTCTCAAGGTCTTGCTGAGTCTCCTCCTGACCCAAGGAATCGGTCGTCCCTGTCAGTGTTAGGGTTAAACTGACAATTTCAGCTAAAATGTGAAATGGAGTTATTAGCAAAATTAGCAGCCATATATTCCAGGGTCTGCGAAAACAAGTTTATCTCCTCGCACCTGCGATGAGTGCATGAGAAAGGCTAGGCTACGTTGGTGAACGAAACACAACAATGTATGAGTAGATGTTCCCAAACAACGTCTCATAACGTCTGGGTGAGCTGAGGAAAACAACAGCAATAGTTGGGTGAACCAGCTGCGGCTGGTAGCGCAGAAACGTTGCAGACAAGTGGGGCTTAAGATTGGCTCGGGGGAGGGGGCAGTGGTGCAGTCTCCTCTGATAAGAAATGCCATAAAGTTAAAGAGAATTCAGAGTTAAATCAACTAAAGGGCATTCCTCAGAGTGTTAATTATTAATGTTGTGCTTAATGGGCCAATCGGGTAAAGTGATTCTAATGTAAGGACATTTTATGTTAAAATTCCCCCTCATCTTGTACAGCTGGGTCAGCTTTGGTCGGTCAGGTGATTGGGAGAATACGTTCACACGTAAGACAGGAGCGAACAGTGAAAGAATTAACCCACACTTCATTACAGACAGAGAGCCATTTAAGAAACATAAACTACAGAAGAAAGTCTGGTCCAACCAGGCCCATCGTTTAAACAAAAAGATCAGAAGTAAAAAGTTTGTATTGTTTCCAAAAGAGCAGTATGGTGTGAATCTTTTCCCCTTCACCTTAAACCTATGTCCTCTGGTCATCGATTCACCTAATCTGGGCAAGAGATAGTGTGCACTACCCGTTCTATTCCTCTCGTGATTTTATACACCTCTATTAGATCACCCTCATCCTCCTACGTCCCAGTGAATAGAGTCCCAGCCTATTCAACCTCTCCCTATAGCTCACACCCTCTAGTCCACGCAACATCCTCGTAAATCTTCTCTATCCTTTCCAGGTTGTCAACATCTTTCCTATAACATGGTGCCCAGAACTGAACACAATGCTCTAAATGCAGCCTCGCCAACATCTTATACAACTGCAACATGACCTCCCAACATCTATACTCAATACTCTGCCTGATGAAGGCTCATCTTCCAAAAGCCTTTTTGACTGTGCTATCTAGCTGCGACTCCACTTCAAGGAACCATGCAACTGCACTCCTAAATCCATCTGCTCTACAACACTCCCTAGAGCCCTACCATTCACCATGTAGGTCCTGCACATGTTAATCTTCCCACAATGCAACATCTCACATGTAATATTCAGACGAATATTCCATAAACAACTGATTATTTACACAGACCACCACATTCACAGTTATATTCACTCTGGTGTGGGTGATGGGACAAATGGCCCTTTCTCTCTCTGTATTTTCTCTTGTTCCCCAATCACGTCACACTCTAAAGGCAGAGCACGTGGTCTCTTGGACCCATTGTACTTTCAGCTTCATCGCCAACCCCTGGTAGAATCATAGAATGATACAATGATACTGCACAGAAGGAGCCATTTGCCCATCCTATCTGTGATCGTGTGATCCAATTCTCCTGCTCTTTCCCCAAACCACTGGAAATTGTTCCTTCACACATTTACCCAAATCCTTTGAAAGTTATTGTTGACTCTGCTTCCACCAGCCTTTCAGTCCGTGAGTTTCTGATAATTATATCGTCCTGAACAAATCTGATTTCTCCTGTCACCTCTGATCCATTTGCCAATTATCTAAGAACTCAATGCGGCTGGTGCAGTAGATTTTCAGGTCAATTATCCCACGCCGGAATGTTTTTGCTGGATGAACTGCTTCATTTTGTGAAGAGTTGTGAATGGAACTGAACATTGTGCAATCATCAGGGAACATCCCCACTTCTCACCTTCTGATGGAAGGAAGGTCGTTGATGAATCAGCTGATGATGGTTGTGTCTGGGTCACTGCCCGAAGAAACTCCTGCAGTGATGTCCTAGGGCTGGGATGTTGAACCACATCCATCGTACTTTGTGTGGGGAATGAATCCAACCATTGACGTATTCTCTCCTTGACGATCCTTGTCTCAGAATGACCAGGTCTCCTCGATGCTGCACTCAGTCAAATGCTGCCTTGTTTTCAAGGAGCCTCACTCTGGCCTCACCTCCGGAATGCAGCTCTTTGCTCTGTGTTGGACCAAGGCTGTGACGTGGTTCAGAGCCGAGTGATCTTGGTGAAACCAACACTGAACGTGGGCAAGTCGATTATTGGAGGGGAAGTGACACTTGCCCGCACTGTGGACAACCCCTGATGATTGGGGGCAGCCTGATTGTCTGCTCATTGGCTGGACTGGATTTGTCGATACAGTTTTCAGGCTGTGATATTTGTTCACAGATTAGACTGATTCTCGGTGAAGACAGGGTCGAGGTTACAAGATCTAACCTTGTACCTCTACAACAGTGGAACACACAAATAAATTGTTGATTGGAGGGGTGAAGATGCCGGTCAGAAGGTGAAGGGAACTGGTCCTGTGTTTGGCCTCTGAATGTCACCAGTGGTGAAATCACAGACACTGGAAATGCAGAATTAAAATTTGGTTAATTCACAGCAAACCACACAAAATCACCAGCAGGAAAGACGGGGTTTACATTAAAGGTAAATCTTCATTGGAACTGGAAATTGTTAGGGACTGAACAAGTTTTTAATATTAGAGAATGTTGGGTGGAGGTTGGGAGAGAGAGAGAGTGACCCACGGAAGTGGAGGTGACTAAAGTTAGTTTAATGTAAATTCTTTCAAGCTGCATTTGCTTACGCTATCTTTACAACACTGTTCCATTGTCAAAATGTTATGAACCAGCAGCACTCTTCAGAAGTTGAGCTGGTTTAATCAAACAAAGATAGATCTCAGATTGTTGTAAACCAGGGGGTTTACATATCATGTTTTGGTGTAACTCACTGCTGAGATCAGGTGTTTGCTTTTCTCTCCAACATCTGAGCTGTGGCCATTTCCATTTAGTGATATGAGCATGGATGATAAAACTGGGATTTGCTGCCAAAACCTGTTGCTGGGAGACCAGGTATATATTTTTCTTTCTTATACCTGTGCTGTGTTCATTTTGACCTTGTTTTATGATAACAATACGTCTTTCTTGGTAACCTTTAAGGACATTAGATAAATGGACAAGCACTTTGATGAGAACTTAAGAGTTACGCAGAGGTCAGACCAATGATGACCAGCAAGTTACATCTAAAATAGGTTCGCTGAAGAGTTGTTTGTTACCACATTCTGACAGCTTCATTTACTGAGGTGCTTCCACAATATAATAATGCCAGTCTGTGCATTCTCAGTGTACACATTTCTCTAAGGTCGAATAATCAAAGATTCCCATCCTTCTTTACAAGGAAATGTCTCTTCTTCCAAATCCTCATCGCTGACAGCATGTTGACTTCAAATCATTTCTGGACTGTCCAAGACTGAGGAAACAGCCTCTGATTATCCAGCCTTCAGTCCCTCTCCAAATCCTCAATAAAACCTTTCTAAATTCCAGTAAGTTTAGTCCAATGTATTTTGCTCTCTTCGCTGGACACTTTATTCCAAGTATCCAACTGGTGAATCAATGCGGCAATGACACCAAGGCAAATATTTCCTGCCTTAGGTACGGAGACCAAAATGATCCCCTAAACTTCAAATGTGGTCTCACTGAAACACTGTGGAATATCAGCGATACTTCCTTGTTTTTTTCCCACCAAACCCCATCACAATAACAGACATTGTTCTATTTGACTTCATAATTCCTTATTCTGTCTGTGGATTAACTTTGTACACCTGGACCTCTCCACACACCAACAATTACTGGCTTCTCACCACGTGAAATGTTCTGTTTTTCCCATTCTTCCATCAAACAGCACAATCCCATTATCCTGCAGTACGCTCCAAGTGCAACATTACACCCAATGTAACCTAAGGAGACTTATCTGTGACTATAACTATCACCCTGGGTACAGGTCTACAGGTTACATGGAGAAGATTTATGATATAAGTTGCATCCAAAACAAAGAAACAACACATAGCAAAGATGACAGTCACAGCCTGTTCCTTGAAACCTCAGAGACCCGCACTCTGAGTGACTGTGGTTCAAGACACTTTTCCTCTCACCGTGTCCTGTTCACGGCAACTGCTGTCCCTCCTGGTATCTCTCTCAAACTACATCTCATTCTCCTCACCCCCTCTCACTCTCCTCCCCTCTCCCACTCCCCCAATCACAAATGTTATACATATCTCCGCTTTAACTTACTGGCGAGCTATCAATTCCAAGACCGTATCTCACCTTAGCTTTTCTCACATAAAGATTTATGTTCCATTTGTGACATGCCTTGTGTTTTCCTCTGTACAACGAACAATTCCTTGCCATCCTTGATTTCTCCATCTGTTGTGTTCGATAAGTCACCGGATTCAGACAACAGTGTGAATATCAAGGTATTTTACTGCACTACCAAATAGGGCACATAGACTCACATAACTGCGTACGCACTGGTAAACCCCAAGCACACAGCAGAGCATGCCGCCGGATCGTATCATGTTGTTGATCACCTGGCACCGCCCGTGACATGGTCCAAGCTGGGGTTCTCTCTTTTCCTGGAAGGGCACCCAATATGGTCTTTAATGGCGTTTCTTGTCCATTCAGACTGTGCCATATCCCCTCTGGTGAGCCAATCATAAGCCCGTTGTGTGCAATGTTTCTGCACCAGTAGCGGTAGGAGGCGTAGGTGGTCCGCCCAGCTTTTGCAGTGTTTTGCTCAGCAAACCCAGACAGTCTGAAGAAGGGTCTCGACCCAAAACGTCACCCATTCCTTCTCTCCAAAGATGCTGTCTGTGCCGCTGAGTAAATCCAGTATTTTGTGTCCATCTTCGAATTAAACCAGCATCTGCAGTTGTTGCCTACACAGGCATAACCAGAATTGTTGGGGAACATGTTTGAAAACATCTTCTACTTGTTTTTGAACAGTTTGGAATGCTGTGCTGCTAAGTTAGCTGACAACTCTATTTTAGCCGACATGGTCTGTTACACCACACTCCCCCTTTGGAGTCAGCAGCCTACATTAGCACTCATCTAACTACATGTTACTGAGTATACAAACAATAATAATCAAAAGTTCAGTGTCATAATTTTATCTCTAAGAATGTGAGGTCATGATGTGTCAAACTAACTATCTGTGCCATAATGGCATGAGTTATGTGTTCTATCAGACACCGAGCTAGTCTTGGATGTCTGTGTGAAAGCAAAGCTTACCTTTATGGCCTCGCAGGTGTCTCCATGATTTATTGGTCTCTTTTATTAAGTCCAAGAATGCAGAGTGATGTTTTAAACATCATTTCACCTCACATTAACCCCATACACCCCAAATCCCGTTATATTGGGCCCTCTGGCTATCCCGTTACATTGGGCCCTCAGGTTATCCTGTTACATTGGGCCCTCAGGCTCAATACTGCCCCTCCACCCTCTTAGCACTCCTCACACGGCAGTAGGGAAGCACACAATGACAGAATATTATGGCCCCAACTTCCGAACCCCTCAAGACCACCAATTGCACCATGTGCTCTCCGTGGCTTCATCTTGCAACTGTTTGCCAACTTTAGTCAAGGCCTTAACCTGTTGTTGCATGTGGGCCACCAGGTCCGTAATGTTTTCACCTGCACCCGGTATGTAAGTGCAGCGTTCCCTCCCCATGATGGCACAAGTCCCCCTTGCCACAGGTGGTTTGTTCAAGGTGTTTACTGCTTGCTGTAACATGAGCGTTTGGGAGGGAGTTAGTGGACCTATCTGCTCTTTCAGTAGACCATTCATACGCTCCACCAACCCTGCTGCTTGCGGGTAATATGGGATGTGGAGAGTCCACCGCACCCCACTATCAACTGCCCACTGTTCTACTTTGTTACCCACAAAGTTGGACCCGTTGTCGGACTGAATCTGCCATGTGGTGCCATACATGGCCATTATATGACTATCCTGCCCATATAGCCTATGGACCAGCAGAGACATTAAAGGCTTGTTAGCACGAGCTGTTCCCCACATTGTGACCTCCCCTCTGTTGCCAAACAGGGCAGACGTCCCTATCCGCGTTAGGGGTATCGAAGGCGATGGTAGGGAAGCTAATGTAGTCGGGCTGGTACCACTCCGAAAAGGTTTTTAAGGGGTAACGTGCCAAGGAGTTGGTGTACAGCCGGACGCTCCCACAATATAATAATGACAGTGTGTGTATTCTGAGCTCCACAGTCCTCTGAGGTTCAACATTCAGAAGATTCCCAACCCTCTGCATGAGGAAATTTATTTCCTCTAAAATCCTAAAAGTTGACATCACATTGACGCCACCCCAGTTCTAGACCCTTCAGACTTAGGAAACAGCCTCTCAATATCCACCCCTCAGTCC
The DNA here is from genome assembly GCF_053455715.1 of Rhinoraja longicauda. Lineage (NCBI taxonomy): Eukaryota > Metazoa > Chordata > Chondrichthyes > Rajiformes > Arhynchobatidae > Rhinoraja > Rhinoraja longicauda. The sequence continues at coordinate 37,451 of NW_027601542.1, read as the reverse complement.
CGCTCTGAATGCGGTCTCACTGAGATCACCTGCTTTTTCTTTTAACTTCCAGTAGGCTTAGGCCCATTTTCCATAATTTCTCTTTCATTGATTCTATTTTCATTCCAAAAATCCATCTGCAGACTAGCGATTGAGAGACAGAGAGAATGAAGGGGAGGATGAAACCTCCAAAGAGTCATGTGTCTCAACCAGGCAACATTTGTCACTGAATTCTAGACATTCAGTGTAATGGACCCGGTCAAATAATGGCTCAGTGAGGGGATCAGGCACAGAACTGGAGCTGAGGCCAGAATAGATCAGCTGTGATCATATTGAATTGCTGCGATGAGGTCCTACCTGTCACCAGTGTTGTGAAGGATGGGCCTGGCACAGATGCCGTGGAATGTGCCAGTTAGCTGAACATAGCCTGGTCTGGTCTACCCCAACAGCTGCTGACGACATTTTACCGCTGCACCGTAGAGAGCATCCTAACACATGGCATCCCTGTGTGGTACCTCAGCTGCACGGAGGCAGAGAGGGAAGCTCTTCAGTGGGTAGTCCATAGAGCTCAGAGGACCATCGGAACACAGCTACTAGCCTTGGAGGGCATCTACAATACACGATGCCTCAGAAAAGCCACCAGCATCCACAAAGATTCTTTACACCCCTGCAACAGTCTGTTCGAACTTCTACCATCGGGCAGGTGATACAAGGCCTTCTACGCCCGCACCTCCAGACTCAGGAACAGCTTCATCCCCAGGACCTTAGCTGCTATGAACCGGTCCTGCTGAGCCGGATGGTCACATCGTACAGTGATCTGGCACAGATCTACTTGCACTTTATTCTGTTTTAAAACTGTTACAATTTGTTTCATTGGGTTGTTTAAATTAATACTGACTAGTTAATTAATTTATTGCATCATATGGGAGGCGCATTCCCAATCTCGTTGTACCCCTGTGCAATGACAATAAAGATATATTGTATTGTATTGTATTGTATTGCCAACGCCAAGGCTCTGTGGGGGGAGCCTTCTAGGTTCTTTCCACTGTGGGACATTAGGGGGGGCAGGTGTGGTGGGGACCTCCCCGGGGATATCATCTCAAGGGCCACATGAGTGGCAAAGGTACGGCTATAATGATATTTCTGTGAACACTACTGAATACGATGCTAGGCATGTATGTATAGTCTCTGAGAATATCGGAAGACTTTATGCAGATTTCTTGTACTATTTTTTTATTCTGAATGAAGTTTATGTTGATTAAAAAAAAGATTTAGATGAAAGGAAATTTTCTTGGGTTAGAGGGTTGGGAATCTTCTGAATGTTCTACCTCAGAGGACTGTGGAGCTCAGAATGCACACACTGTAATTATTATATTGTGGGAGCCTCTCAGTAAATGAAGCTGCCGGAATGTTGTAAAAACCCAACTCTTCAGTGAAGCTCCTTTGGATGGAACCTGCTGGTCATCACTGCTCTCACCTCTGTGTGACTCTAAACTCTCACCAAAATGCTTGTCCCTTTATCAAATGTCCTCAGAGGTCACCAGGAAACACACAGCAATATCTCAAAACTTTGCACCTGCACATCTCCCAGCAACAGGTTTTGGCAACAAATCCCAGTTTTATCATCCATACTCATATCACAAGATGGAAATGACCACAGCTCAGGTGATAGAGAGAAAAACATCATATCTGGTCTCAGAACTGAGTTACACTGAAACAGGATATGCAAATCCCCTGGTTTTCAACAATCGGAGATCTCCCTTGGTTTTGTTAAACCAGTTCAGCTTCTGAAGAGTGCTATTGTTTTTATGTAATTTCCAACATTGAACAGTGTTGTAAAGATAGCTGCAGAAAATACAGCTTGGAAAAAAATACTTTAAACTAATTTCAGTTACCTCCACTTCCATGGGTCTCTCACTCTCTCCTGCCTCCACACACCATTCTCTATCATCAAAAACTTGTTAAGTTTCTACCTCTTTCCATTCCAATGAATATTTACTCCAATGTAAACTCAGTCTTTCCCCCTGATGCTGTGTGGCCTGCTGTGTTTTTCCAAAATGTTAATTCTGTATTTCCAGCATCTGCAATATTTTCCTCCCAGTGAAGCACCAACATTGCTCGATTTTCTGAACAACCTCTCCATGAGCAAAGGCAAGCTGCTGGAGAACTCAGGAGGCCAGGCTGCATCTGTGGAGGCAAAGGTACAGTCAATGTCTGAAGAAGGGTCTCAACCCGAAACGTCACCCATTCCTTCTCTCCAGAGATGCTGCCTGTCCTGCTGAGTTACTTCAGTATTTTGTGTCTACCTTCGATTTAAACCAGCATCTGTAATTGTTTCCTACACATTCAAAGTCTCGGGTTTCACCTCAATCAGGTTCACTCTCAGGGAAAATAAGCCAGACTTTCCAGTCTCCTCACATCTGTAACGCTCTGACACAGGTAACGTCCTGGTGAATCTTCCCTGCTCCTTCTCGCCTTTCCTACAGTGTGGTGACCATAACCAGTGCATGGTGCTCCAGCTGTGGCCTAACTGATGTTTTCTACAGCTGGACGGTAAAGCTACACGGGGCCTCAGTACCTCGGTTGTGGGGAGTAAATGCCATTCGCTCGCTCTCTCGGTTCCATCACTTTGCTGATGATCAAAGTGGACTGTTTGGCTGCGGATAGCTGATTGGATTGGTCCAGCCTTTTGAGAACAGGACTAACCTGGGCAATTCTCCACATCGTGGGTGGATGCCAGTCTAGTCTCTGAACTGGAACCATTTGGTCCAAGGTGCAGCTGCTCCTGAGCACAGGGATTCAGGACCACGGCTGAAATGTCATCTGGTCCTGTAACCATTGCAGCATCCAGTGTTCTCAGCTGATTCTCCATCCTTCCTGGTGAAGACCAACCAATCAGTCAGTTCCCAATCAACGTGTCAGCAGGAGTTGTCCACATTCCTCACACAAAGGAAATGTCTGTGGCCATTGGAAGTCCAACATCCCAGCCCCAGGACCTCTGCAGGAGCTGCTCAGGACAGTGTCCTGGACACGGAGACCTTCTGCTGCTCCATCAATGGCCTTCCTTGCACCATGAACCAAGAAGGACAATAGACGACCTCAGGATGATAAATGCCAAGTGGCATTTGCACCAGACAAGTAGCAGACTTTGACCATTTCCATCCTGTGAGTGTCTAACACCCACAACTTCTCATTCACTGGCATTGCCATTGCTGGTTCCCTCACCTTCAACATCTTGGGGTAAAAATGACCAGAAAGTCAACTGCATCAGCTACATAAATACAATGACGACATTGTAGAAACACTTTAATGATGCTTGCAAGGGTAGTGGTGAATCTGTCTTTCTACCCCTGCTTGGGGACTTTAAACCCAGGAGTCACAGTCTTAAAATGAGGAGTCACCAGTCAGGACGGTAGTGAGAGGTTTCTTCACCCAAGTAGTGAATCTTTACAATTTTCATCCCATGGATACTTAGTAACTCCGCTTGTTTGGGAACAGAGGGCTACAGACTCTTTAGTGTTACGTGATGAATGACTAGTGCAGGAACATAAATATCAACCATGATCTTATTGAATGCTGCGCAGGTTTCAGGGACTACATGGACCACTCGTGCTTCTGGTAATATTGGACAGGATAGAGATCAGGAGTGGGACGGAATACTCTCCACTTTTCTGGATGACTGACACTCCACCATTACTTTGGAAACCCGGCAGAAACAAACAAACATCAGCCCACTGAGACAGACCCATCATTAACCCAAGCATTCACCCACTCCATCCTGGCTGTTCCCATGCCATCTACACATGGTACTGCAAGGACTCTGCCACAGAGATCAGTACAAGGTCAGCAGTTGATTGTCATGGACATTAACGATTTGGATGAGAACAGGTGGCACGGTGAGTAGTTTAGTGAATGACACCAAGATTGGTGTAGTGGTACACAGTATAGAAGGTTGCCTCAGGATAGAATGTTTAGCAGGTTTCAGGGACAAAATGTTGGAAGTTCTGGCAAACTCCGGTCACAAAACATCCACAGGGCACCAGGAGCATGAATACAAAGATGTGAACTTTATTTTGTTCAACAGCAATGCATCCCAGCACAGAGGCGGTTCCAAAGTTCTTCCATTTAAGAATGACAGAGGCAACTTTGATCTTTGGGACCTGCAATGCTGCAGAAATTGTTTTATACTCTTCCCCACATCTGTGTCTCGACACAATCCTGTCACGGAGGTCTCCAAACAATTCCTCTGACATGCCCGGTCATCTGTGGGACCTTATATAGAGAGGTGTGTGCCTTTCCAAATCATGTCCAATGAGTTTAATTTACCACTGGTGGACTCCAATCAAGTTGTAGAAACATCTCAAGGATTATCAATGGAAACATGATGAACCTAAGCTCAATTTTGAGTGTCGGAGCAGAAGGTCTGATTACTTATGTAAGTATGATATTTCAGTTATTTATTTTTAATTACTTTGTAAAAATTTCTAAACACCTGTTTTCGCTTTTTTATTTTGGGGTATTGTGTGTAGATTGATGATTAAAAAATATAATTTATCCACTTTAAGATAAGGCTGTAACGTAACAAAATGTGGAATGAGTGAAGGGGTCTGAATACTTTCTGAATGCACTGAACATGTTACACTTCCACACACATCAGAGCAGAGAGGAAAGGGGGACAGAGAGGGAGAGAAAGATGGGGAGACACACAAAGTGAGAGGGAAACAAAAGAAAGAGAAGCATAAAGCACTGGTGACATCACAAAGAAGTCAGATGGAGAAAGAAGAGCATTAAAAACAAGATAAATACAGAAAGTCAGAGAGGGGCAAATAATAAATGACACGAAGTGCTGGAGTTACTGAATGGGTCAGGCATCATCCCTGGAGAACATGGATAGATGACATTTTGTGTCGAGATCCCTCTTCAGACTGATTACCCAGCTTTGTGTCGTCTGCAAATTTGCTAATGTACTTTTAATCCCTTCATCTAGGTCATTAATGTATATTGTAAATAGGTGCGGTCCCAGCATTATGGACATCTGCTACTGTGACCTCCAACGTACACAGTCTATTCCTTCACGGAGTGATCAATGTCGTGACCACACACAGGCCACAAGCTTGGATTGGCCTGAATAACAGATGCCAGGAAAAGTTAACAATAACACGTTAGCTTACAGGTCGTCACCACACTGGCCAGACCTGCATTTGTTGTCCTTCCCTAATCATCCACTGCCCTTTTCAGAGGGCAGGTTACAGTCAACACTTTGATGGATCTCTGGTGTCACATCGTTGTTCAGAGATAGAGTTACACATGACGCCCTGCAGAGTAACAGGGTGTGGCAGTGTAATGGTTAAGTTACTCTGTGATATCCTGGTGATCCAGGCGCACGAGTTTGAATCCCATCCCAGACACCAGGGAATTTGGATCCAAGTAAATAAACTGCAGTCACTCTGGAGAAACAAGTCACCATCAGTAATGGGGACTGAAACTACCGGACTGTTGTAAAAACTCATCTGGTTCACTGTTGTTCTTCAGGGTTAGAAATCTGCCCTCCTTCCCCAGTCTGGCCTCACCAGGAAAATTTAGTCCCTGGAGTTATAATAGTTAACAGTCCTGTGGCCTGTGGCAAGAAACTCTGTCTCATCCTCTACGTTTTCAGTGTTTGCCTGTCCGTAGCAGCTGGAACAGTCCGTTGCTGGGGTGGTAGGGGTCCATCATAATCTTGCTTGCTCTTGATCTGCACCTCCTGATGTATAGGTCCTGCAGAGGGGCGAGTGTAGTTCCCATGGTGCGTTCTGCCGAACGCACAACTCTCTGCAGGGCCTTCCTGTCCTGGGCAGAGCAGTTCCCAAACCATACTGTGATGTTACCGAACAGGATGCTCTCTACAGCCCCAGAGTAGAAGCATTGAAGGATCCTCAGAGACACTCTGAATTTCCTCAGCTTTCTAAGGAGGTAAAGGTGCTGCTTTACCTTACCCACCAGTACGGCAATATGTGTTGTCCATGTCAGATCCTCTTTGATGTGGACTCACAGGTATTTAAAGCTGCTCACCCTATCCACAGTAGACCCATTTATTTCCAGTGGCGTGTGCGTCCTTGGATGTTGAGCCCTTCTAAAGTCCACAATCAGCTCCTTAGTTTTTTTGACATTCAAGAGGAGGCTATTGTCCCGACACCAGAGTGCTAGATCAGCCACCTCCTCCCACCCTGTTTCCGGTAAAAACTCTATCCCCTACTCCCAATTCCTCCGTCTACGCCGCATCTGCGCCCAGGATGAGGTGTTTTGTATTAGGGCATCAGAGATGTCCTCATTCTTTAGGGAACAGGGGTTCCCCTCTTCCATTATAGATGAGGCTCTCCATACGGTCTACTCTATATTCCACGGCTCCACTCTTGCTCCCCCCTCCCTATTCGTAACAAAGATAGAGTCCCCCTTGTCCTCACCTTCCACCCCTCAGCTGTCGTATACAGCAAATTATCCTCCAACATTTCCATCACATCCAACGGGATCCCACTACTGGCCACATCTTCCCATCTCCACCCCTTTCTGCAGAGACCGTTCCCTCTGTAACTCCCTGGTCCACTCGTCCCTTCCCACCCAAACCACCCCTGCCCTGGGTACTTTACCCTGCAACCACAGGAGATGCAACACCTGTCCCTTTACCTACCCCCTCGACTCCATCTAAGGACCCAAACAGTCTTTCCAGGTGAGACAGAGGTTCACTTGCACCTCCTCCAATCTCATCTATTGTATCCGCTGTTCCAGATGTCAACTTCTCTACATCGGGGAGACCAAATGCAGGCTCGGCGATCGTTTCGCTCAACACCTTCACTCAGTCCGCCTTAACCAACCTGATCTCCCGGTGGCTCAGCACTTCAACTCCCCCTCCCACTCCCAGTCTGACATTTTTGTCATGGGCGTCCTCCATTGTCATAGTGAGGCCCAGCGCAAATTGGAGGAACAGCAACTCATATTTCGCTTGGGCAGTTTACACCCCAGCGGTATGAGCATTGACTTCTCTAACTTCAGATAGTTCCTCTGTCCCTCTCTTTCCCCACCCTAGTTCTCCCACTGTCTTCCTGTCTCCCACTACATCCTATCTTTGTCCCACCCACTCCCCTGACATCAGTCTGAAGAAGGGTCTCGACCCGAAACGTCACCCATTCCTTCTCCCCTGAGATGCTGCCTGACCCGCTGAGTTACTCCAGCATTTTGTGCCTAACTTCGACTTAAACCAGCATCTGCATTTATTTTCCTACACATGCAGAACATTTCACGTGGTGAGAAGCCAGTAAATGTTGGTGTGTGGAGGGATCCAGGCGTGTTGGTTCACCAGATGCAGAAAGTCAATCTGCAGCTGGAACAAGCAATTATGAAGTCAAATAGCACCATCCTGTTATTGTGACGGGTTTGGGGAAAAACAAAGTTGCTGTGCTGAAATTCCACAGTGTTTCAGTGAGTGCACAGTTGGAGTTTAGGGGATGTTATGGTCTCCGTACCTAAAGCAGGAAATATTTGCCTTGGAGTCAGTGCAGCACGGATGGATATTTCGAATGAGGGAAGTGACCAATGAAGAGGGAAGGAGGAAAATTAGACTAAACTCACTGGGATTTAGAAAGGATTGCAGGTGATCTAATGGAGAATAGGATTTGGCACAGAGGGGTGGATAATCAGAGGCTGCCAAGAAGACTCAGTATTATCTCAACATTTTGCACTTTCATTAGGCAGCAAATCCCAGTTTTATCAGCCATACTCATAGCACAAGATGGAAGAGAAAAAAGCACAGATATTAGTGACAAAATACAACACGTCAGGTCTCAAAATTGAATTACACTGAACAGGATATGCAAATCACCTCTCCTTCAACAATCTGAGATCCATCTTGTTTTTATTAAACCAGTACAGCTTCTGAAAAGTGCTATTGTTTTCATATCATTTCTGGAATGGAACCAACCGTGTTGTAAAGATAGCCAAACCAAATACAGCTTAGAAACATTTACATTAAACTCATTTCAGTCACCTGCATTTCCATGGGTCACCCTCCCTCTCTCCTACCATCCATCCAACAATCTCAACAATCAAAAACATGTTCAGTCTTTAACACTCCGGTTCCAAAGAATATTTACCTCCAATATAAACTCTGTCTTTGCCCCAAGCAATGTTATGTGGCCTGCTGTGTATTTCCAAACTTTTAATTCTGTATTTCCAGTGGTTGCAATATTTTCCTTCCAGTGAAGGAACAACCTTGAAATATCCAGGAACAAATAAAAACCTGCTGGAAAAACTCAGCAGGTCAGGCAATATCTGCGCAGGCAAAGATATAGTCGATGTCTTGGGTTGAAGCCTGCGTCAGAACTCCAGGACTTGGCTAAAGCCTTCCTCTGGTCAGCATTATGAGTGCTTCAGTTTTCAGTGGTGATAAAACCACTGGTGACATCCAGAGGACAAACACAGGACAAGTTCCCTTCATCTTCAGACCGGCACCTTCACCCCTCCAATCAACAACTATTCCTTGACCTTCCTTCCAACCAACCTGTCTCCAAACTTCCCTTCCTCTCCAAAGTCTTCACCAGGTATTGGCACATAAATTGGACCCCACAGCAAAAACATTCCGGCCTGGGCCAATAAATGTCCAGCAGCATTTGCACCACATGATTGTCAGGCAATGACCACCTCTAAACGTGAGGGTCTACCTGTAACAGCCAATGACATTAATGTCACCAGTTACCCACCATTTACAGCTTGGGGGTCACCATTGACCTGACAACGTACTGGACCAGCCGCATTGATTCTGTGTCTGTAAGGGCCGCTCAGAGGCTGGGGATACCTCAGCGAGTGATTCACCTTTGATGCCAAACTCTTCCCATCATCTACAAGTTGTGAGATCAGGAGCATTATGGAATCCCTCTGCTTTCCTGGATGAGTGCAGCTCCAACACTCTGGAATGCATTCAGGATATTGCAGCCCAGTTCAGCGGCAGCCCCCTCCCACCCTGAAGATTCCCTCTCTCCACCACAGGCAAACCATGGCCATTGTGTGTGCCACCCGGCTTTGGTGGAGTAAATGAGGAGAAACTGCTTCCGGCGGCTGGGGTCACAGAGGCTACATCCCCACTCCAAATTTATCTGACTCCACCACATCTGCTCCCAAGTTAAAGCTTTCCATCACTTGTTTCAAGGGCCATCCTTCATTTGTACGTCCCTGATCGATTTAATGTAGTAGTTCTGACCCAGGCTGTCCTTCAACGTCCAACACAACACCACTGTGTCAGTCAGCACTCCGATCCAGGATCAGCTCCCGTGGATTGGAGGGTAGCTAATGTGATCCCGCTTTTTAAGAAAAGAGGGAGAGAGAAAACAGGAAATTAAAGACCAATTAGCCTGACATCAGTGGTTGGGAAGATGCTGGAGTCAATTATAAAAGAAGAAATTGCAGAACATTTGGATAGCAGTAACAGGATCGTTCCGAGTCAGCATGGATTTACGAAGGGGAAATCATGCTTGACTAATCTTCTGGAATTTGTTGAGGATGTAACTTGGAAAATGGACAAGGGAGAGCCAGTGGATGGAGTTTACCTGGACTTTCAGAAAGCCATTGATTAGATCCCACAGAGGAGATTAGTGGGCAAAATTAGAGCACATGGTATTGGGGGTAGGGTACTGACATGGATAGAAAATTGGTTGGCAGACAGGAAACAAAGAGTAGGGATTAATGGGTCCCTTTCAGAATGGCAGGCAGTGACTAGTGGGGTACCGCAAGGCTCGGTACTTGGACCGCAGCTATTTACAATATACATTAATGACTTAGATGAAGAGATTAAAAGTAACATTAGCAAGTTTGCAGATTACACAAAGCTGGGTGGCAGTGTGAACTGTGACGAGGATGCTATGAGGATGCAGGGTGACTTGGACAGGTTGTGTGAGTGGGCAGATGCATGACAGATGCAGTTTAATGTGGATAAATGTGAGTTTATCCACTTTGGTAGTCAGAACAGGAAGGCAGATTATTATCTGAATGGTGTCAAGTTAGGAAATGGGGAAGTACAAAGAGATCTGGATGCCCTTGTTCATCAGTCACTGAAAGTAAGCATGCAGGTACAGCAGGCAGTGAAGAAAGCTAATGGCATGTTGGCCTTCATGACAAGAGGAGTTGAGTATAGGAGCAAAGAGGTCCTTCTGCAGTTGTACAGGGCCCTAGTGAGACTGTACCTGGAGTACTGTGTGCATTTTTGTTCTTCAAATTTGAGGAAGGAAATTCTTACTATTGAGGGAGTGCAGCGTAGGTTCACTAGGTTAATACCTGGAATGGCAGGACTGTCGTATGTTGAAAGACTGGAGTGACTGGGCTTGTATACACTGGAATGTAGAAGGATGAGAGGAGATCTTATTGAAACATACAAGATTATTAAGGGATTGTACAAGCTAGAGGCATGAAACTTGTTCCCAATGTTGGGGGAGTCCAGAACCAGGGGCCACAGTTTAAGAATAAAGGGTAGGCCATTTAGAATGGAGATGAGGAAAAGAAATTCACTCAGAGAGTTGTAAATGTGTGGAATTCTCTGCGACTCCTGTGACTCCTGGTTTTAAAGTCCCCAGGCAGGGGTAGAAAGACAGATTCACCTCTACCCTTGCAAGCACCATTAAAGTGTTTTTACAATGAGATCAGTTCCCTTTCCTCAAACTTAGAGTAATTGTCAAATCCATAAAATGTCTCCTCAAATTACGAAACGGCCACCTTAGAAATCAATAGTGAACCTTCACTGTGCTCTCACCATCACAAGAATGTCCTTCCTTAGGCGGGAGATCAGATCTGTCCCACCTCTGCATCTTGTACCATCAAGATGGTAGAATGACTTTGGGTGTGACAATTGAGTCAGTAGCCTGAAGGTACCCAGCTTGTGAGTGCGTTTGTCGTCATTGTATTTACGTAGCTGATGCAGTTGACTTTCTGGTCATTTTGACCCCAAACTGTTGAAGGTGATGGAACCAGCGATGGCAATGCCAGTGAATGAGAAGTTGTGGGTGTTAGACACTCACAGGATAGAAATGGTCAAAGTCTGCTACTTGTCTGGTGCAATCGCCACTTGGCATTTATCATCCCGAGGTTGTCTATTGTGTTTCTCAGTTCCTCCAGTGTGTTTCCACTTCACTCTCAGTGTGTCCCACTGAGCTGCTGAATCACACTGTGTGCATTCCCTTAACCTTTTCCCTGAAATCCATTGGTGCAGCAAAGGCAATTGGTGCTGTCTGCAGTTCACTCTTTCTCCAGATGCCATCTCTCTGCCTCACTCTCTTCTCTTGTTTCCACCTTTCTACCTCTCCATTTTGTTCTCTTTCCACCTGTCTTCATCACTAAATAAAACAGAGCAGGAGGAAGAGCAAGGAGCTGTTCATCTGCATGCAGCCGTTTGTTTATTGACTCCAGGCTCCCCCTGCTGGTTACCTGCTGGTAAACCAGCACGGATCAATAAAATACACCTGGAGTCCAGCAGTGTGAAGATGGGTCTTAGCCTGAATCGTCACTGTATATTTCCCTCCACAGATGCTGCCTGACCTGATGAGTTGTTCCAGCACTTGGTATTTTGCTCAGGGAATTATTCAGAAGGTTTTAATGAAGCGTGTTTCACGTGAAACATTAAGTCTCTTTCTCTTTCCGCAAACGCTCCTGACATTGAAACATACAGAATAGTGAAAGGCTTGGATAGCGTGGATGTGGAGAGGATATCTCCTCTAGTGGGAGAGTCTAGGACTAGAGGTCATAGACTCAGAATTAAAGGACGTTCATTTAGGAAGGAGATGAGGAGAAATTTCTTTGGACAGAGGGTGGTGAATCTGTAGAATTCTTTGCCACAGGAGGCTGTGGAGGCAAAGAGATAGATAGATTCTTGATTGGTACAGGTGTCAGAGGTTACGGGGAGAAGGCAGGAGAATCGGTTTAGGAGGGGGAGATGGATCAGCCATGATTGAATGGCGGAGGTGATCGGCTGAATGGCCTGATTCTACTCCTATTCCTATGACCTTATGACCTGCTGAGTGTTAGCAGCACGTTGTGTTTTTATTTCAGGAGATTACTCTGCGTGCTCATAGAGCCTGTTAACAACTGGCAGACCACGGTCAGATGCGTCTGATTGAAAGGACGTCACTCTGGAACCTTCCATTGCCGTACACAGTGAGGTGAAGAATATTGGTGAAGAGTACATGGTGCAGTGTGCCGTACAAGGGGGTGGGGAATGAACAGATGAGCTAATTTCTCTCTGGATGTCACCAGAATATCTGACAATGGGGCATGTGAGCAATGTTTGGGGAATAGAATGGCTGTGTTGTGTGGAGAAACACCTGGAGATGTGGGTTCATGTCTAAAGACATCTTGTCATCAGGAGATAATCAGGTATCTTCCTGAATTAAAGTCTTTCACACCAAGGGGATTCCCAAGATCCCTGTCTGAAGTTTTCACTTCTCAGATTTCTTGAAAACAGATGAAACAGTGTGTAATCTCATAATAATATTTAGGTTTATTTGAAGTAGGTAGATTTGGAATAGGCAACTGGTAATTCAGTGGAATGGGTCAGATGACAGGGTGGGCACTACCTCAGTCACTAAAGGGGACGATGCATGAAATGAAGGAGAGATGACCATTGAGATGTACAGGTTGGACACTTGAGTGGGATGATCAGGGGGGTAAGTTGGGGAGGGTTTTATTGCAATGGGAGGATCAGGTTCAAGATGTTGGCAATTGATTGTGTGGATGAAGAGCAGCTTATCTGTGAGTATCTGGAGACTGGCAGACTCACTGGATTAAACAGCATCCACTATGGATCTGCCAAAGATATCAGCCCCATTCTGTGGGATTAATGGTTCTTCACTGTTCACCTGCCTAGAAGTTTTCTCCTGGACAGGTCAGTCTCAGTCCTGGAGGACACTGATACACTCATTATCCACAAAATGCCGGGAGTGGTTCAGCTGGAACATGTCCTCTGGTGCAGTGAGGGATACACCAGGAGTTGTGGCTCTCACGTGTTGAGCATCAAGTAGGGTGAGTGTGTATCTCCCCACACTGGGCCTTTCCTGGACATGCTGTTCAACCATAGAAGCGGGGAGTGCAGGAGGAGGTCATTCACCCCTCTGTGCCCGTGCCAGCCCTTGAGAACAATCCAAGAGTAATCGCCCTGCCCTGACACTCCCCCAGCACTATGTAGAACCACAGTTGATGCACTGGGGGCTGCACTGAAATGTTCCAGCTCCCAGACAGAGGAGGTGAGTCTCTCACACTTCACCTGTGCTCTGTGTACTGGTCGGGTGAGAGAGCACCTGAAGGAGACGCATGTTAGCAGCGTTCTGAACAAGACATGAGGGAACGTGTGTTGATCTTTCTCACCTCCTGACCTCTTCTCCAGTCTCTGTCCACATTCACAGCAGCCCGACCAGAGCTCCACTCCCGCGAATGCTTCCTCTCCCGTGAATGCTCCCTCTCCCGTGAATGCTTCCATTGCAGCTTCCACCCCCTCACCACTCCTCTTGTCGTTGGCTTTCTCTCACTCCCTGATTTGTGGCTGATGCAGCCATTGGTGAGGCCAGATTGAGAAGCTGCCGTTGGTAAGAGGGAAGTAATTGTGGGAGGTGGTCAGCCTTGGACAGGTTGTTGTTGGTTGGATTGACTGATGCAGCACATTGCTTTTTACACAAGTACCAAACGAGTACTTTGACTCTGGCCTCACTAAGGAAGACACAAACAATCTCCCAGAAATACTAGGGGACCTAGTGGGGGGGAGGAACTGAAGAAAATCCACATTAGTCAGGAAATGGTGCTAGGTAAACTGGTGGGACTGAAGGCAGATAAATCCCTAGGGCCTGATGTTCTGCACCCCATAGTACTCAAGTAGGTGGCCCTAGAAATCGTGGATGCATTGGTGATCATTTTGCAATGTCCTATAGACTCTGGATCGGTTCCTGTGTACTGGAGGTTAGCCAATGTAACTCCACTTTTAAAGAAAGGAGGGAAAGAGAAAATTGAATTATAAACCAGTTAACCTGACATTGGTAGTGCGGAAGATGCTTGATTCGAGTATTAAAAATGTAATATCAGCGCATTTGGAAGCAGTGAAAGGATCGGTCAAAGTCAGCATGGATTTATGACGGAGAAATCATGCTTGACTCATCTTCTGGAATTTTTTGAGAATGCAACAACTAGAATGGACAACAGAGAGCCAGTGGATGTGGTGTATCTGGACTTTCAAAAACCCTTTGACAAGGTCCCACACTAGAGATTAGTGTGCAAAATTAGAGCACATGGTATTGGGGATAGGGCATTGACATGGATAGAGAACTGGTTGACAGACAGGAAGAAAAAAGTAGGAATTAATGGTCCTTTTCAGAATGGAAAGCAATACTAGTAGGGTGCAAGGCTCAGTTCTGGGACCGCAGCTATTTACAATAAATATATTGATGATTTATACAAAGGAATTAAATGTAAAATCTCCAAGATTGCGGATGACACAAAGCTGGTGGCAGTGTGAGGAGGATGCTATGAGACTGTAGGTTGACTTGGATAGGTTAGGAGAGTGGGCAGATGCATGGCAGATGCAGTATAATGTGTATAAATGTGAGGTTATCCACTTTGATGACAAGTACGAGAAGGCAGATTATTATCTGGGCAAATTGCCCGACACCCGGTTGAGCTGATTTATAAACAGAGGTTTTCATACAGATGTGCTGAGGAATTTCTGGGCCCAGTTCATCTTCTGCAGCCCACCCACAGGACTGTGAAAGCTCTCTCCCTGCAACTATTCCACTAACTCCCCATGTATCCTCTCCACAGCCTTTATTTCTCTCCCAGGTGCGGTGTCCGGGACCCAACACATCAGGTGCGGCCGAAGGACAAGAGTTCATTTTGCAAAGTGTGTGTCTCGCCTTCTCCTCAGCGCAGCACTGAGTGCAGAGGTGGGGAGGAAGCAACAGTGGGACAGGAAGGCTGCGAGAAACTGGACTCACACAGCACCAAACACACAGCTCATGATGCAGTTCTCTTTATTATTGGCTGAGAAGCTAAGTGAGTACAGTCACCACAGACAGTGAGAGTGGCTATAAAGAAATCAAAGCACTGGATCCACTGCTGGAAAGGATGAGTGGACCATTCTGGAGTCTTCTAAGCACAATCCACTTTTTAGGAACAAACAAAATCAAGTTTTGTCTCACAGGACAAATCATTCCAGACTCCCTTTCCTAGAAACATGAAAAGAGAAAAGCATTTTCCTGTTAGTCCACAAGCAAAATCCTGCAGGTCCTGGAAATGTGAAATAAAGTCTGGAAATACCCAATAGGTCAGGCAGCATTTGTGGAGAGGAAATAGAAAGGTAATTGAGGGGAATCTTAACACGGTTCCTCTCTCCGCAGATGCTGCCTGACCTGCTGTGTGTTTCCATCATTTTCTGTTTTCCGTTTGGTCAAAATGTTTCATTATTTGAATCAGATCTGGAATCTGTGGAGCTGGATCAGAAACAGACCACTCGGCCCATGGATCCGTGCAACTGTTGCTGCTCCTCACCAGCCTCCCCCCTCCCTTCATCTGACCCCATCAACACATCCGTCTGTTCCTTTCTCCATCTACCTCTCCCTTAAGTACATCTGTGCTCTCTGCCTCGATTACGTGCTCCTGAGCTCCACCTGCCCGCAACGCCCACGTCAAGATGATTTTCTCTCTTCTCTCTTTGATTTTAAAACAGTTTAAGAATAAGGGGTAGGCCATTTAGAACGGAGATGAGGAAAACCTTTTTCAGCCAGAGAGTTGTGAATCTGTGGAATTCTCTGCCTCAGAAGGCAGTGGAGGCAATTTCTCTGAATGCTTTCAAGAGAGAGCTAGATAGAGCTCTTAAGGATAGCGGAGTCAGGGTGTATGGGGAGAAGGCAGGAACGGGGTACTGATTGAGAATGATCAGCCATGATCACATTGAATGGCGGTGCTGGCTCGAAGGGCCGAATGGCCATCTCCTGCACCTATTGTCTATTGATTTAACGGTGGCTATTTTACATTTATGACCAGGAAATCTGGTTTCACACTCGAGGAAACATCCTCTCGACATCCCCCTACAAATCCTTCACAGTGAGATCGGCCCCTGGCTGGTCCCCCCTCAATCTTCTCTCTTGTGGAGAACAAGCCTCAGCCTGTTGGATCCTCACTGCCGCTCTGTTTTGTGACAGTTCACTGCTCCACTGCCTCTCAGTTTGTTGTCAAACAGTGACATGGAACGGTTCACACGACAGCATGTCCATTCTAACCAGGATACACAGAGGTTGAGCATATTGTTTCTGTGTTTAATTCATTTAAAAATGAATCTCAGGACATTCCTTTCACTTCCTGTCTGTGTTCAGTTCTTTCTTTATGTGCCGTGTCACACTGTACCTTCCTCTAACTCCAGTGTTGCCCCCTTGTACATTCCTCCTGCACAGTTACACTCGGTGTCTGTTCCCCTGACTCCTGCATTACATCCCATACATCCTCCTCTCACTGCTGGGCAGTCAGTCCAGTTCTGCAGAGCACAGGACCCATGGGGTTGGTTCCCTCCCTCTGTGTAACAGCAGGTCTGTTGAGGTCACTTCCTGTTCAATACTGTGTCTGGAATCAACTTCCAACACAACAACATTTCTGTTATTGTTACACTTACCACGAAAGTTTCTTTCCACACAATCTTCGTCGCCTGAATGATTAGGTTCACCTGAAAGCCAGTGCCGGTAACTCTGTGAAGATCCATCGATCCATGTGAAAGTCCCTTCCTGTGTATAAAACAACGGTCATTCCCATTGGAATGCTGAGTAACAGTGCAGGGAGGAGCTGTACCTGAGCCATTAAGCTTTTATTACAAAGGTTCCTGATAATATAATTGTATGGATTTCCCTTATACTGTCTTTTCTTCAGCTTTAGGAACATATGGCTGATCATCTAAAATCAATACCCCATTCCTGCTTTTTCCCCATATCCCTTGATCCCTTTAGCCCCAAGAGCTAACTCTCTTTTGAAAACATCCAGTGAATTGGGCTTTAGAGAACTCATGTGAGTTATTTCAATTTAATTTCCCCAAATCTGTAAATTCTCATTGTCAGATTCCTTCTCAGCTGCTCTGTGACATCGCTCTGCACACCAGCCTCGCCCCGTGTCCTTTCCACATTTTGGGACCAAAACTAATTCAGTTTCAGGAGACGGATTAACTGGAACCCGACTGCGGAGAGGATCGGGCAGAATGAAGGGAAATGTTGAGGCCGGCACTGGTCAGGCATGATCGTATTGAAGGGCGGGGCAGGCTTGAGGGGCCGAGTGGCCTACTCCTGCTGCCATTTTCTCCTGTTTTGTCAGTGCATATTTTATATTGATACATTGATACAGTATTGACCCCTTTATAATGCTGACGTGTCATCGTTAACTTTACCTGGCATCTGTCGTTTAGGCCAATCCAAGCTTCAGGATTATCATTGCTCACTGCACCAATCACGTTGGCGATGAATGTGTTGTGTTCGCTCGAGGTCACAGTAGCCAGATGCCCGTAATGTGGTTGGTGATTGTAGAACGCCTGTAAACAAACAATATAGTTTATCTGTTGTAATGAATCAGTGTGTTCCATCCTCCCACAAACCTCCAAATAAATCATTCGAAGTGACGTTGAAAATTGGGGAACTTTATTCCCTGGATGTGGAGCTTCCCCCAAATCCCAATATTTCACCCACTGGTCCGAGCGATGGAAACCGGAGCCCACGGCTGCAGCGAAGCGCACCCTGGAACACAGGGACTCATCGCAGGCAATTCAACGACAGGCTGTGCTGTGAGTTCATGGGAATGAACCAGCAGAGGGCAATGTTCCCCAGGCCTCCCAGAACAACCACTGGTTTCAGGGACTTACCTCAGCTTCTGACCAGGTCCTTTTGTCACAGAAAAAAACGGTAACAGGATCTTAAGGCAGGAAAATAAAACCAGTTTTCATCACACTGCCCTTTCACTATGTGGCGCATTTCAAGGTCTTGCTGAGTCTCCTGCAGTCCCAAAGTATCGGTTGTTTCTGTCAGTTAAAGAGAATTCAGATTTCAACAAACTCACCGACCAATGGGGCTTTGTCAGCGAGTCCCATTTGTCTGCATTTGGCCCCTATCCTCTCATCCTTTCCTATACATAAATCTGTCAAAATGTCTCTAAAACATTGTAAATGTACCTGCCTGTACTACTTCCTCTGCCACCCTCATGGGGAATAACATGCCCTCCAGTTTTTTCTCCCCTACACTGTGATATCTATGTTCGATTGCTGCACCTTATTAATTTTTAACCACCCCCACTTTATAACTCAAGCCCACCAGATCTGGTAACACAATTTCCTAGTGGGGTCTCACCAACATCCCGTACAGCTGTAACATGGATGACAACTCCTTTAATCTTCGATGAGGGCAAGCGTGCCAAACACCTTCACCACCTGTAGCACGACTCTCACAGAGCTGTGTTGTTGTGCATTAACGTTTCTCTGTTCCACAACAACGCGAGAATTCTGTCACTTGAGTAAAATTAGATTTTTACCTTCATGACCCTCCCACTGGTCGCATGCCACATGCACACACACATACGCACCACATGGAATTAAAATCACTTTGACCACCTACTGATACACTCAGTGTGTGCACTGACATAACACCATGTGCACACTTCTTTCCTCATCTCCCCTCCCCCTGATCCCCTCCCTCAGTCCACCTTCCTCGGACACATTTGCATCACAAACACGTCAATGGTTTTCATGTGGTTGCAAAGTAATGAATTTGGAATTAAATGCGACCTTTAAACTGGCATGGGGATCGGCAAAATGAAAAAAAGAGGGGTGGCCAGGACAGTAAATGATGGGATAAAGTCAGAGGAGTGAAATGAACTTAGTTCATAAAATGGAAACACAGCATAACCATGATTATATAGGGGGGGGCGTGTCCAATGCTTGGCTGAGTAGGCATAACTTTTCAGCACTCCCGAAAACAAAGCCCTAAACTGCTAAAAAAAGATGAACTAAAGGAAATCAAGTACTTTAAATTAAATCAGAAAGTATACAGAAAGTATACAGAACGTACGGATGCCTTCCAAGAAAGAAAAAAGAGGAGTACAACGGCCACAGAAGCAAGGAAATCCAACAAAGGAATCAAGAAAAAAAATCGAAGGTAGGCCCACAGCTCTGTTGGAGCAGGGGACTGGATTTGGTGACCCCTCGGCAGGCGGTGAGTCTGGGGAGGGCTCCGGTACGAAGCTGGAGTCGGCTACTCCCAGCAAGCGCTCTTTGACTTGGGGCAAAATACGAGGGGGTCACCGTGAGTTACCAAAAAGGCCCACTGTTTGCCGAGAGGCTGCTGAAGTCGAGTCTGGACTTTCGGACACGAGTGATGATGAGGTAACGGGAGGCCCCACTAGCAGTGGAAGTGGAAATGAGGAAGAAGAAAATCAAGAAGATACAGAGACTAATATGAAAACGATGTTTCAAGAAATTATTAACAGGCTTAAGAAAATTGAAGGAGATAACAAATTAATGAGGAGAGATAACAAGAAATTGCATAAGACTTTGAAAAAATGGAGGAGAATTTTCAAACAGTGACAAATAAAGTGGATAATATACAAATGGAAAATGAAATGTTAAAATCTAGAGTGGAAAAAAATGAAGACAGTATTACTGCTGCAGCAATTGAAAGCAAAAAGACGGCGGAGAAGTTGGATGCCTTGGAAAACTATAGCAGGAGAAATAATGTTAAAATTGTTGGTTTGCCAGAGGGAGTGGAGGGGGAAGACCCAATTAACTTTTTTCAAGATTGGATAGTGACTACTCTGGGAATAGACAAACAAGGTCGGATGGAAATAGAAAGAGCACATAGGGCTCTAAGACCGAAACCCTCGGCTAATCAAAAGCCAAGATCTGTGTTGATTACATTTTTAAGATACCAAGATCGAGAATTGGTTTTCAAAACAGTCGGGAATAATATAAGAGAGGGAAAACCAATAGAACATGAAGGTACTAAAATAATCTTTTACCCAGACATCAGTAATGTCTTGTTGAGCAGAAAAAAAGAATTAAATAAGGCAAAATATATTCTATGGAAGAAGGGCCATAGGTTTATTTTACTGTATCCGGCTACTTTGAAGATTATGATCAACACTGAAGAAAATAATTTTTTTAAAGACTTTGTCAAAGCAGAAGAGTATGCGGAAGAATTGCCATCGAGAAATGCTTAAGAAGACTCATGAATGAATGATTATTAATAAGATCTGTATACTATAGAGGGGATTAATTGTATTAAGGATTGTTAATTTTTAGAAGTACTTGATACATCGGGGGGGGGGGGGTTGGAGAATGTGGATGCTCCACCATAATCATGGGCACAAGTGTGGTGCGGACCACACCTCGTATAATAGAGGGGGGTAATGTTGCTAATCTATTTATTAACAACATTAGAGGGAGGGTTTATTTCTCTATCTCTCTTTTTCCTTTTCTGTTTTTATACCTGGACTATGGAGGGGAGCATACTGAAATACGGCACAATGTAAATACTGGAAGAGGTATCAAGGTAAGGAAGAAGGAAAAAAAAAAAAAAAGGAATGAATGGATAACAAATTAAATTTTTTAAGCTATAATGTGAATGGGTTAAATGGACCGATAAAAAGGAAGAGAATTTTAACACAGATGAAAAAATTGGAAGTAGATATAGCTTTCTTGCAAGAAACACATCTAACGGAAAAAGAACATCAAAAGTTAAAGAGAGATTGGGTAGGAAGTATGGTCGCATCTTCTTTTAACTCAAAAGCAAGAGGGGTTGCTATCCTATTTAAGAAAACGCTACCAATTAAGATACAAAATATTGTAAGTGACCCAGTAGGTAGATTTGTAATGGTACATTGTCAAATTTTCTCAGAATTGTGGACCTTAATGAATATATATGCACAAAAATTTAGATGATGAGAAGTTTGTGCAGGGTACCTTTTTAAATCTGGCGGAAGCACATGATAATATATTGATAGGGGGAGATTTCAATTTTTGTTTAGATCCAGTAATGGATAGATCAACAAGGACAACGACAAGGACAAGAGCAGCGAAGACAACCTTGAATTTAATGGAAATTTTAAATTTAATAGATGTTTGGAGGAAAAGCCATCCCAGGGAAAGAGACTACTCCTTTTATTCCAATAGACATGATACATATTCAAGAATAGATCTATTTTTGATTTCAGCTCAATTAAGGGGTAGAATAATACAAATAGATTACAAGGCTAGATTGCTATCGGATCACTCACCATTACTAATGAAAATTACGATGCCAGATAAAGAACAGTCAGTGTATAGATGGAGACTCAACTCTTTACTATTGAAAAGGCAAGACTTTTGTGATTTTATTCGAGGACAAATTGGATTATTTTTGGAAACAAATTTAAATTCAGTTGATGATAAATTTATTGTATGGGATGCAATGAAGGCTTATTTGAGAGGCCAAATTATAAGCTACTCATCTAAGATAAAGAAAGATTATAGGAAGGAATCTGAAAGATTAGAAAAAGAAATCACCGTATTAGAAAAAGACTTACAGAAAGCTTCTTCAGATACGAAAAAAATACAACTTGCAAATAAAAAATTTCAATACAATACTTTACATACTTACAGAACAGAAAAACTAATATTACGAACTAACCAAAGATATTATGAATTAGGAGAAAGAGCGCACAAGGTATTAGCATGGCAACTGAAAGAAGAACAAATATTAAGAACAATAAATTCAATTAGAACAGATCAAAACATTATTACTTATAAACCTAGAGAAATCAATGAGGTATTTAAGCAATTCTACACTAATCTGTACCATTCTGAATCTGAAAAGGATGAAATTAAGATAAATAATTTTTTATCCAAGATACAATTACCAACAATCTCTAACGAGGAGCAGATGGGACTAAATGCCTCCTTTACTTTGAGAGAAGTGGAGGAAGTATTATATTCTTTACCAAGTAATAAATCTCCAGGGGAAGATGGTTTCCCGCCTGAGTTCTATAAAAAAATTAAAGATTTGTTGTTACCAGTATTTATGGAAGTGATACATCAAGCGGAAAAAACTTCTACATTACCAGAATCCTTCTCAATGGCAATTATAACCGTAATTCAAAAAAAAGGGAAAGACCCTTTAAATGCATCTTCTTATAGACCAATATCATTGTTGAATGCAGATTATAAAATAGTTGCTAAGCTTTTGGCAAGGAGATTGGCAGAATATTTACCGAAGCTGGTTAAAGAGGACCAAACTGGATTTGTCAAAAAAAGGAAAATATCTGATAATGTACCAAGATTTATAAATATTTTACATTTAGCACAGAAAAGAAAGGAATTGAGCGTAGCAGTTGCTTTAGATGTTGAAAAGGCGTTTGACAGGTGAGAATGGGATTTTTTATTTAAAGTATTAGAGAAGTACGGATTGGGAAATGGTTTCATTAACTGGGTAAAAGCTCTTTCTCAACAACCTAAAGCCAAAGTGGTGACAGATGGCCAATCTTCTCAATCATTTAATTTGGAAAGATCTAGTAGACAGGGATGTCCCTTGTCACCAGCTTTATTTGTATTGGCCATTGAACCTCTGGCAGAGCTAATAAGATCAGATTTAGACATTGAAGGATTTAAAGTTAATCAGGAAAATCACAAAATTACTTTATTTGCAGATGATGTTTTAATTTGTCTTACTAGACCATTGGAATCCTTAAGAAAATTATATTTCAGACTGGAAGAATATGGGAAAGTATCAGGATACAAAATTAATAAAGATAAAACTTGAAATAATGCCTCTTTTTTAAGGTAATTATGATCAATGTAAAAGAGAAAGTCAGTTTAAATGGCAAAAAGAAGGCATGAAGTACCTAGGGGTTAAAGTAGATAATAAGTTAAATAATCTGTATAAATTAAATTATAAACCACTAATTTAAAAAATAGATGAGGACTTGAAGAAATGGATGAATCTTCCAAATACATTGCTAGGGAGAGTGAACTGTATTAAGATGAATATTTTTCCGAGGTTGAACCAAGGTTTTAGTGAGGAAAAGTAGAGTTGGAGAGTAATACTGTGTGAAAATTAAAAACTGACTGAATATTTCTGCACAGAGGAAAATGGGAAAATATGTCTGCACACCCCTTGCAGAGTGAGAGAGAGAAATTATGTTAAGGAATAAGCAAACGACAGTGAAATTAAACAACTTTGTTTGTCTGTCTTCCTGGAAAGAAAGGAAAAGTCAAGTAAACAGAGAGGCCAATAGACGCAGATGGAAGGAGAAGGTGAAAGAAATGATCATCAGCTGAACACAACTATTGGAGAAATAAAGGTGCTGAATGGTAATAAATCCCCAGGGACTAATGACCTGCAACCCAAGGTGTGGGGAGTGGTGACCATGAAGATACCGATACCCTGGAGTGTGTCACAGGGACAAACCCATCAGTTTACAAACAGCATCAGTGATTTGGATGAAGGTACTGGGAGACGTGCATCAAGACAGCTGCTGACACAAAGCTGGTGGCAGAGGGAGTTGTGAGGAAGATGCAAAGAGACCTCACGGGGAATGAGACTGAATGAATGTGCAGATGGAATAAAGAGGCAAAAATATGAAATCATCAACTTTGTAATAAAAATGAGAAAAGGAGAATATTTTTTAAATGGAAAGTGGTCGGCAACATTTAGGATCAAAGGGACATGGATGTCCTTGCACGTGCAAGACTGAAAGTTAATCTGCAGATTAACATGGAGTTGCAGACAAACAACAGTAAACAGTTGATTATCAAATCACTCGTAACTCCATCCTCTTTCACTCCCCACCCCCAGGACTCACTCCCTCTGCACCATTGCCAGCACTCTGGCCATCCTCCCTCAAGCCTCCATCCTCACCCTCACAGCGGGCAAGTACACGGCACCCGTTGCATTGGACCAGTGCCTGCAGAACCTTCTCCTCTGCATCCCCTGGGTTCCTGACAGAGAGTCACATATCCCTCTTCCTGCAACACTGTTTTCCTGTGAAGCGTCACCGTGGAGAAATCTTTGTCTCCTGATGTGGAGGAGAGTCTCCAATTCACCTTCCAACTCAGCAGCTGTGAGATGAGTATCCCAGACAAGAGCCATTTCCTACCACATCCCGACCAGTCCCAATGTCTACAAATTCCCATGATCCACAGTCCCAACACAGTGCATTCATTCCTCACACCAATCTATTTCTAAAGCTCCTGGAATCAATGGACCTTACCTGTCACATCACTGGCAAGCAGTGCGGTCAGCACCAAAATCCACACCAGCATCAAGTTTTCTTCCTCGAAACTGAAACCCAAGAAAACGATTCATCATTAGTGTCAAGTTTCAGAGTGAAGGTGGGCATATCCTGCTTTTTTTTATATCAAAAAATACTTTATTCAAGTAATAAATATCCTTTACAAAACATCATTTTTTAAACAAACCCATCCGACATTTCCGGAGGTTACATATTCAATACAGGCATTTACTTAGACATTTACATACATTTACATACATATCCCTTATTTGGAGGGGCGTCTCTCTCCACCACACCCTGCCCCCCATGTCCAGCAGCGGAAGGACCCTAGACTGTGGTCCTCCTGCCGTTCCCACCTGTCTCTCTCCCAGCTCTCTGTGTGGATGAGGTTTCCAATGCTGCTGCATCTTATATACCTGTAGTTCTGGCATCTTGGAGGCTTTTGGAACCATTGGAATCAAATGCAATTGGCTGCAGCAATCTACATAAAACTCCTGCTGACCAATCACTGACCGACAGATTAGCACAAGATGAACAGGAAGCCATAGAAATGTCTTGTGAGCTCCAAGTGTGACTGGAGAATGTGGCACTGTATTTCAACGCTTTATTGTCCCAGTATCTGTTTATGATATGAGTCCAATTTATATTATCAATGGGGCCAATTAAGATGTAATATCCGGGCAAATATTTCATAAATAACTGATTATTTACACAGACCACTTCACTCGCTCCTATTTTCACTTTGTGGTGGGACTGATGGGTCAAATGACCATTTCTTTCTCTGGATTTTCTCTTGTTCCCCAATCACTTCAAATTCTAAAGGCAGACCAAGTGGTCTTTTGGACAATTGAAATCTTGAGTTGAAAACGTGGCCCAAAGACTGGTGTGAAAGAAGTGGGTTTGAATTTGTGGGACATTGGCACCAGTATTGGGGAAGGAGGGAACTGTACGGACGGGACGGACTCCACTTGAACCCGACTGGGACCAGCCTCCTGGCAAACCGTGTGACTAGGGCTGTGGATAGAGCTTGAAACTAAACAGTGACGCGTGGGGTCAGCAAATTGGAAGTGTAAGCCTGGCGTTAAACGGAAAGAGTGCAGGAAATGTTACGAAAGTCTCCCAAATTAATGGGATGGAAAGTTTAAGAAGGGGTAAGAGAGTAAGGTTGGTTAAAATCGGGACCGGTGTGAGAAGGGAGGTAAATACCGAATTAAAGGTGTATTTGAATACTAACCCAGTAGTATAAGAAACCAGGGAGAAGGTGCTTAGGAAGCTGAAAGGCGTGAAGGTGGATAAGTCACCTGGGCCGAATGGACTACATCCTTGGGCTCTGGAAGAGGTGGATTTAGAGGTTATGGAGGCATAGGTAGTGATGTTTCAGGAATCATTAGAGTCAGGAGTGGTCCCAGTTGATTGGAAAATTGCCAATACTATCCCAGCGCTTTATGTTTTACCTACTTTGTATCATTAGCTCTTACAGTACATTTCCTTCCCTCCTCCAGGTAATTAATGTAGTCAACAAATGAAGCCACTGGGAATCTGCACTCCCTGTCTGGGCCATTCTAAGAAAGTAGCACCATTCTTCCTCAGTCTCATTGGTGCCTTCTACCGCAATGGCTGTGCCCCACATCCTTTCAGCTGGATTCTCCGTGGTTTCAATGTCACATAGGGTCATAGAGTTTTATAGCGTTGAAACGGGCCCTTCAGCCCAACGTGCCCACACCGACCAACATGTCCCATCTACACTACTCCCACCTGCCTGCTTTTGGCCCATATCCATCTAAACATGTCCTATCCGTGTACGTATCTAATTTTTGTTAAACATTATGACTGTCCCTGTCTTAACTACCTCCACTGGCAGCTCGTTCCATACACCCACCACATTTATGCAAAAAAATTACCCCTCAGATTCCTAAAAAATCTTTTCCTATTTACCTAAAACCTATGTTCTCTGGTTCTCGATTCCCCTACTCTGGGCAAGAGACTCTGGACATCTGGAGGGGTGAGGGGTGGAAGAGAGGGTGCTGCACCAATGCAGGAGAGGTTTGGGCCCAACGGGTCCACTTGGTCTAGTAATACTCTAAATGTGGCCTCACCAATGTTCACAAGTTCACAAGTTATAGGAGTAGAATTAGGCCATTCAGCTCATCGAGTCTATTCTGCCATTCAATCATGGCTGATCTCTGCCTTGTAATCCCATTTTCCTGCCTTCTCCCAATAACCCTTGACACCCGTTCTAATCAAGAATGTGTCTATCTCGGCCTTAAAAATTTCCACAATGTCTTATATAACTGCAACAAGACCTTCCATCATCTATACTCAGTACTCTGACCGATGAAGGCCAACGCACCAATAGCCTCCATGACCACCCTCTCTACCTGTGACGTCACCATCAAGGAACTATGTACCTGCACTGCTAGATCCCTCTGCTCGACCACACTCTCCAGAGCCCTACCAGATTGTGTAGATTCTGCTCATGTTAGACTTCCCAAAATGCAACACCTCACATTTATCTGTATTAAATTCCATCAACCATTCCTCAGACCACCTGGCCAACCAATCAAGACCCTGCTGCAATTTTTGACATACATCTTCACTATCTGCATTACCACCCACTTCTGTATCATCTGCAAACTTGCTAATCTTGCCATGTATGTTCTCATCCAAATCATTGATATAGAGGACAAACAGCAATGGGCCAGCACCACACCTTGAGGCACACCAGTAGTCATAGCCTTTAAGTCGGAGAAGCAACCTTCAACCATATGCACAGTCCAACAATAAGAAGCAATAAAAATAAAGCAATAACGCACACAATCACAAAACCAACACAAAACAAAAAAGAAACATCCATCACAGTGAGTCTCCTCCAGTCACCTCCTCACTGATTGATAGTGATCAGCCATGATCGCATTGAATGGCGGTGCTGGCTCGAAGGGCTGAATGGCCTACTCCTGCACCTATTGTCTATTGTCTATTGTCTAAGGCTTTGATAACAACCTGTCCCTAAATACCACTTGGTACTTTTGACCCATCACCCACACCACTAAACGTCATGGGAATCCCTCCACAAATTAACAGGTACATAATTACTGGAGACAACTAAAGTATTCTTGCCTTCTCATTGGCAAAGTGACATCTATCAATGCGCATAAGATAGACACGAGGAACTGCAGATGCTGGAACCTTGAGCAAAACGTGCTGGAGTAACTCAGCAGGTCAGGCAGCAATTGGAAAACATGGATATGCGATGTTTAGGATCGGGACTGATTAGTTTTGTTCGGAGATACGGCATGGAAACAAACACTTCGGCCCCACCGAGAAACGTGCCGACCAACGACCACCCACGTTCAGGGAGATGTGGAACCCAATTCCTCTCTTCATCAATGTTGTTTAGGGTCTTGTCATTCATTAACTGGATGCTTTCCCCTTATGTTCAACCTCCAAATGTGCAACACATGACACTTGCCCAGATTAAATGCCACCTGCCATTTCCATGCCCAAATCCTGCTCTGTCCATGGCTGCAACTCCCCCTATTTTGGTGTGATCTGCAAATGTATTAACCAATCCATCTATATTACCACCATATCTGCTCCCAAGATGAGACTTTCCATTCTAGGTCATCCGAGGTGTCCACATCCCTTAGTAAACGTGGTTTCCCTAATTCTATCATTCTCTCATTCGTGCCATTGTTCTACGCTTGCACCCCTCCCCCCAGACGGGACAAGGATAAAGTTCCCCTGGTCCTCACCTTTCACCCTACCAGTCTCCACATTCAACACACCTTCCTCTGACACCTCCAACATGATCCCTCCACCAGTCACATCTTCCCATCTTCACCCCTATATCGTTTCTGCAGAGATGGCTCCCTCTGCAACTCTTTGGTTCACTCCTCCCTTGCCACCCTCACCACCCCCTCCCCATGAATTCCCTGCAACCGCAAGAGAGGTAACACCTGTCCCTATGCCTCCTCCCTCACCTCCATCCAGGCACCTCAGCAGTCCATACAGCTGAGACAGAGGTTCACATTCACCTCCTCTATTGCATCCACTGTTCCTGATGTGGCCTCATGTACATCAGCGAGACCAAGCGTAGACTTGGCAACCGTTTCGCTGAACACTTGCGCTCGGTACGTCAAAGCCTACTGGATCTCCCAGTTACTAACTATTTAAACTCCCCATCCCATTATCATACTGACCATTCTCATCTGGGCCACCTCCACTGCCAGAGTGAGGCTGCACGCAAATTGGAGGAACAACACCATATGTTCCACTTGGATAGTTTACAAACCAATGGCATGAACATTGAATTCAACAATTTTAGTTAACCTCTAACTGATCTCACCACACCCCTCCACCTTCACCCCCACAACCCCCCTTTCCCCTCCCCTCCCCCCGTTTGTGGAGCACCTGGACTCCCACCTCTATCTCCCTCCCCCCCCCCCCTATTTTCCTTCCTTTGGGTTCACAATTCCTATTTACTACTTTCACTACACAATTTGCTACTTTCACAACACACTTTGCTACACAATTTGCTGCTTTCACTGCTCAATTAGCATCTTTCCTCCCTCTGGCTTCACAGTTTGCAACTTGCCACATGGGGCAGAGTGGGTGAGGTGGTGAGGCACAGCAGACCATGGTGCCACAGCAGACCAGGCTCACTCACCATGGAGCTGGGAAACCCCTCCCCAACAGACAAGCCACCAAGCCCTGCTGTGCTCGCCCCCAACGGCTGGAGGGGATAGTGAAGAGACGGCGGGAACTGACACAAGGAAACAAAAAGCCGGTAAGCGAAACCGATGTCTTCCACCCTCCACCCCATGCGCTCAAATCACTATGAATGCTTCAGGGTCGGCTGCGGGAGGCACCCCCAGGGCACGATGACTAACCGGTGGCTGGGTGAGGCTCTATAAGGCACTGGACAGAACATTTGGAGAAATTGGCAATTTTGGACCCCATATCTGAGGAAGGATGTGCTGACACTGGAGAGGATCCAGAGGAGGTTTACGAGAATGATCCCAGGAATTACTGGGTTAAAACATGAGTGTTTGACGGCACTGGGCGTGTACTTGCTGGAGTTTAGAAGGATGTGGTGGACCTCAATTAAACTTACTGAATAATGAAAGGCCTGGATCGAGTGGATGTGAAGAGGGTATTTCCACTAATGGGAGAGTATCGGACCAGAAGTCATAGCCTCAGAATGTAAGGATGATCCTTTAGGAAGGAGATTTATTTAGTCAGAGGGTGTTGAATCTGTGGAATTCTTTGCCACAGAAAGCTGTGGATGCTGTCAATGGATATTTTTTAAGGCAACGATTCATAGATTCTTGGTTAATACAGGTGTCAGAGGTTATGGGGAGAAGGCAGGAGAATGGGGTAAAGAGGGAAAGATGTATCAGCCATAATTGAAAGGTGGAGCAGACTTGGGCCAAATTGCCTAATTCTGCTCCTATCACTTATGAACTTATGAACTCTCAATAACTTGATATGGAACTCATCAGGACCCTGGGGATTTATCCACCTCAATGGTCTTCAAGAGACCCAGCACCACTTCCATCTTGATCTCTAACTGCCCGAGGATGTTTGTACACATCACACTAATCCCACTATGTCCTTCTCCTTGGTGAATTCAGATGCAAATTGCTCGCTTAATATCTTGTGCACATCCTCTGATTCCAAACATAAAGTTCCTGCTTTATCCTTGAGTGATCATACCTTCTCTCCGGCCACCCACTTGTTTTTAACGTAGGTATAAAATGTAATGAAATAGGAAGCAAGAGTGAGAGGAGTGAATAAACCAAGTGGGTGAGAGTGAAGTAATGTTGAGTTACTCCCACCATCTCTCTCACTCTGCATCAGGGCATTGACTGGAGAGTTGGGCAAGGCTTGACTTCCTTCACATCTTGTCCCGACACCTGCCAAGACTGCCACAATCATGGGGAATTTGCCCGACACCAGGTTGAGCTGATTTATAAACAGACAGCAGAGGTTTTCATACAGATGTGCTGAGGAATTTCTGGGCCCAGTTCATCTTCTGCAGCCCACCCACAGGACTGTGAAAGCTCTCTCCCTGCAACTATTCCACTAACTCCCCATGTATCCTCTCCACAGCCTTTATTTCTCTCCCAGGTGCGGTGTCCGGGACCCGACACACCAGGTGCGGCCGAAGGACAAGAGTTCAAGTGTGTGCCGCCTTCTCCTCAGCGCAGCACTGCGTGCAGAGGTGGGGAGGAAGTAACAGTGGGACAGGAAGGCTGCGAGAAACTGGACTCACACAGCACCAAACACACAGCTCATGATGCAGTTCTCTTTATTATTGGCTGAGAAGCTAAGTGAGTACAGTCACCACAGACAGTGAGAGCGGCTACAAAGAAATCAAAGCACTGGATCCACTGCTGGAAAGGATGAGTGGACCATTCTGGAGTCTTCTAAACTCAGTGCAATCGGTAAGTACAAACAAAAGGACGTCTGTGGCCACACCTTATCGACCTCCAAGATCCATTCCCTAGAAGCAGGAAAGGAGAAAACATTTTCCTGTTAGTCCACAAGAAAATTGCTGCAGATGCGGAATGTCTTAAATAAATAATTAAATGCTGGAAATACTCGATCTGTCAGATGAAACAAACAGGTGTTGAGGGAAATGATATCTCGAGAAGAAATAGAAGGTTCATAATTTTAAATGTTATCTCTGTGCCTCTCTCCACAGGTGCTGCCTGACCTGCTGAGTGTTTCCAGCATTTCCTGTTTTCTACCTGGTCTAAAAGTACCATCTATTTGAGTCAGAGTCTGTGAGCCATTAATGTTCCCTGACTCTTGATCGGTGAGTTTTCCTTGTAAATAAAGGGAGTCACTTCTGTGGAGGTGCCAGGTGCAGTCAGAGTGTGTGTTGCTGAAACCTGAAGCCCCCAATATTTACGGGGGTTTGGACTGTCCCAGCCTGAAGTGTGTGGGCTCTCCCTGGGCTGGAACTCCCTGTGTGGGCTGGACAACACGTCTGTGCCGTCAGATAAACCCAGCCCTCCCCATTCCATTGACCTCACGCAACGGGTGCAGAGTCTGGAATCTCTGGAGCTGGAACTTGTGCAACCGATGTCATGTCTAAATCTGGGGATTTTACACCAGTGCACATTCCCATATCTGTAGCGTTACACCCAGTGTTTGTAGAGTTAGGGTGTTCCCATGCACGTAGAGCACAGAAACAGACCACTCGGCCCATGGATCCGTGCTACTGTTGCTGCTCCTCACCAGCCTCCCCCCTCCCTTCATCCGACCCCATCAACACATCCGTCTATTCCTTTCTCCATCTACCTCTCCCTTAGGTACATCTGTGCTCTCTGCCCCGATGACGTGCTCCTGAGCTCCACCTGCTGTGCACGAATGGAACAGTGAGCTCCATGACTTCTCTGCTCCACAGCCTCTCTAATGTTTATTGAACAGTCAAATGGCTGAGTAGTTCTTTCTTTATAGAAACATAGAAAATAGGTGCAGGAGGAGGCCATTTGGCCCTTCGAGTCAGCACCACCATTCATTGTGATCATGGCTGATCATCCACAATCAGTAACACGTGCCTGCCTTCTCCCAATATCCCTTGATTCCACTAGCCCCAGAGCTCTATCTAACTCTCTCTTAAATTCATCCAGTGATTTCGCCTCCACTGCTCTCTGTGGCAGAGAATTCCACAAATTCACAACTCTCTGGGTGAAAAAGTTCCTTCTCACCTCAGTTTTAAATGGCCTCCCCTTTATTCTAAGACTGTGGCCCCTGGTTCTGGACTCCCCAAACATTGGGAACATTTTTCCTGCATCTAGCTTGTCCAGTCCTTTTATAATTTTATATGTCTCTATAAGATCCCCTCTCATCCTTCTAAACTCCAGTGAATACAAGCCTAGTCTTTTCAATCTTTCCTCATATGACAGTCCCGCCATCCCAGGGATCAATCTCATGAACCTACGCCCACTACCTCAATTGCAAGGATGTCCTTCCTCAAATTAGGAGACTAAAACTGTACCCAATACTCCAGATGTGGTCTTACCAGGGCCCTATACAACTGCAGAAGAACATCTTTACTCCTATACTGAAATCCTCTCGTTGTGAAGGCCAACATGCCATTAGCTTTCTTCACGGCCTGCAGTACCTGCACGCCAACTTTCAGTGACTGGTGAACAAGGACACCCAGATCTCGCTGCACTTCCCCCTTACCTAACCCGACACCATTGAGATAATAATCTGCCTCCTTTTTTTTTGCCGCCAAAGTGGAAAACCTCACATTTATCTACATTATACTGCATCTGCCATGCATCTGCCCACTCACTCAACCTGTCCAGGTCACTCTGCAACCTCCTAACATCCTCTTTGCAGTTCCCACTGCCACCCAGCTTTGTGTCATCTGCAAACTTGCTAGTGTTATTTCTAATTCCTTCATCCAAATCAATACATATGGTAAATAGTTGCGGCCCCAACACTGAGCCTTGCGGCACACCACTCACCACTGCCTGCCATTCTGAAAAGGACCCGTTTACTCCTACTCTTTGCTTCCTGTCTGCCAACCAATTCCCTATCCATGTCAACACTCTACCCCAACACCATGTGCTCTAATTTTGCTCACCAATCTCCCGTGAGGGACCTCATCAAATGGTTTCTGAAAGTCTAGAAACACTACATCCATTGGCTCCCCTTCATCCATTTTACTTGTCACCACCTCAAAATATCCCAGAAGATTAGTAAAGCATGATTTCCCTTTCATAAATCCATGCTAACTTGGACTTATCCTTTTACTGCTATCCAAATGCACTGTTATAAACTCTTTAGTAATTGACTCCAGCATCTTCCCCACCACTGATGTCAGGCTAACTGGTCTGTAATTCCTCGTTTTCTCTCTCTTTCTTAAAAAGTGGGATAACATTAGCTATCCTCCAATCCACAGGAACTGATCCTGAATCTATTGAACATTGGAAAATGATCACCAATGCGTCCACTATTTCTAGAGCCACCTCCCTGAGTACCCTGGGATGCAGACCATCAGGCCCTGGGGATTTATCAACCTTCAGTCCCATCAGTCTACCCAATACTATTTCTCGCCTAATGCAAATTTCTTTCCTCTATCCCCCTAGATCCTCTGTCCTCTAGTACATCTGGGAGATTGTTTGTGTCTTCCTTAGTGAAGACAGATCCGAAGTACCTGTTCAACTCCTCTGCCATTTCCTTGTTATGCATAATAATTTCACCCTCGTCTGCCTTCAAGGGACCTACATTTGTCTTTGCTAATCTTTTTCTCTTAACACACCTAAAGAAGCTTTTACCGTCCTTTTATATTCTTGGCCAGCTTCCCCTCTGAT
Source organism: Rhinoraja longicauda (assembly GCF_053455715.1). Classification (NCBI taxonomy): domain Eukaryota; kingdom Metazoa; phylum Chordata; class Chondrichthyes; order Rajiformes; family Arhynchobatidae; genus Rhinoraja; species Rhinoraja longicauda. The sequence goes on along the minus strand of NW_027601542.1, from coordinate 3,861 downwards.
TCATCTTTTCAGCCTGTATTCCCCGTTTTGTTACCTTCTGTTGTCCTTTGAATGTTTCCTAATCCTCTGACTTCCTGCTACTCTTTGCTGTGTTATATATCTTTTCTTTTAGTTTTATTCCATCCCTAACTTCCCTTGTCAGCCACGGTTGCTTCCTACTCCCCTTAGAATCTTTCTTCCGCTTTGGAATGAAATGATCCTGCATCTTCCGGATTATGCCCAGAAATTCATGCCATTGCTGTTCCACCGTCATTCCTGCTAGGATCCCTTTCCAGTCTACCTTGGCCAGCTCCTCTCTCATGCCTTCATAGTCCCCTTTGTTCAACTGCAACACTGACACTTCTGATTTAACCTCTTCCCCCTCAAATTGAAGATTAAAACGAATCATATTATGATCACTACCTCCAAGCAGCTCCTTTACCTCGAGTTCTCTTTATCAAATCTGGTTCATTGGACAACACTAAATCCAGAATGTGTCATGCCACACTGTACCTTCCTCTAACTCCAGTGTTGCCCCCTTGTACATTCCTCCTGCACAGTTACACTCGGTGTCTGTTCCCCTGACTCCTGCATTACATCCCATACATCCTCCTCTCACTGCTGGGCAGTCAGTCCAGTTCTGCAGAGCACAGGACCCATGGGGTTGGTTCCCTCCCTCTGTGTAACAGCAGGTCTGTGGAGGTCACCTCCTGTTCAAAACTGTCTCAAATTAACTTCCAACAAAACACCATTTCTGTCACTGTTACACTTACGACGAATGAGCCAACAACGTCGTCTTCTATTTCCTTCATCAGCATCACAGCGTCGATATTTCGAAGATGATCCATCGATCCATGTGAAAGACCCTCCCTGGGGGTGTAAATGAATGGTCATTGGTGTTGGAATGCTGAGTCAGCTGCCATGAACAATACAGGGAGGAGCTGTACCTGAGCCGGAGTGAGAGCAGAATACGAGCAGCCGGGACAAGTAGGGCAGTGGATGGGAGTTTAAACTATGGACTGGCAGGGTGGGGGAATCTCATGGAAGTAACAGGATCCTTGGGATGAAACTGACAGGATCTGAGAGTAAAGGTCAGAGAAGAGGAATATTGGTAACTCAGAAAATGAGTAAAAGATGGTAATTGAACACAAATATAATGTAGGATCGCTCAGACAAAGACAGAGACGTCCAGTTTTATCCGTGTGAGTTTGCACCTTCTCCCTGTGACCGAGCGGGTTTCCAGTGAGTGCTCCGGGCGTCATGTGTAACTCTATCTCTGAACAACGATGTGACACCAGAGATCCATCAAAGTGTTGACTTTAACCTGCCCTCTGAAAAGGGCAGTGGATGACCAGGGAAGGACAACAAATGCAGGTCTGGCCAGTGTGGTGACGACCTGTAAGCTAACGTGTCATCATTAACTGTACCTTAGCTTTGTTGTTTAGGCCAATCCAAACATGTCTCTTCGGTTTGCAAGATGCGCGAATCACTTCCAGAATGAATTTGTTGTGTATGAGCGAGGTCACAGTTGCCAGATGTCCAGAATGTGGTTGACGTTTGCAAAACGCCTTTAAACAAACAAAATAGTTTATTTGTTGAGAATTAGTGCGTCTCAAGATCCCTCAAATAAATCGTCAAAAGAGACATTGGCAATGGGTAACTTTATCCCCGAGACACAGAGTTCTCGTTCTTTAATCAAGAACCCCAGCTCTGCGTTAACTCCTGGATTTAGTTTAGTGTAGTATAGAGATACAGCGAGGAAACAGGCCCTTCGGCCCATCGGGTCGGCGCTAACCAGCGATCCCCACACATTAACACTATCCTATATCCACTAGGGACAATTTTTACATTTACCAAGCCAATTAACCTTTGTACGTCTTTGGAGTGTGGGAAGAAACCGAAGATCTGGGTGAAAACCCACGCTGGTCACGAGGAGAACGTACAAACTCCGTCCAGACAGCACCTGTAGTCGGGATGGAACCCGGGTCTCCGACGCTGCATTCACTGTGTGGCAGCAACTCTGCCGCTGCGCCACCGTGACCGTATTGGGGAATGTGGAGCTTCCCCCAAATCTCAATATTTCACCCACTGGTCCGAGCGATAGAAACCGGAGCCTCCGGCTGCAGTGAAGCGCACCCGTGGAACACATGGACTCATCGCAGGCAATTCAACGACAGGCTGTGCTGTGAGTTCATGGGAATGAACCAGCAGAGAGCAATGTTCCCCAGACCTCCCAGAGCAACCACTGGTTTCAGGGACTTACCTCAGCACTTGCCCATGTCCTTGCCCGAGGAAAATAGCGGTAACAGTTGTTTAGTCTAGGATATTTATACCAGCCTTTCACACAGCGTCCTTGGGATAGAACACGGGTCTCCTCTTCCAATGAATTGTTTGCTCCTGTAAATTGAAGAGATTCAGAATTTTAAACCAACTGAAGTGTCGTCCTGAGTGAGACCGATTGTCTGTTTTTGGCACATGTCCTCTCATTCATTCCTATCTATGGCCCTGTGTAAATGTCTATTCAATTCTACCTGTCTGTACTGCTTCCTCTGGCATCTTCATTGGAAACACTTGCTCTATCCCCTTTCAATCTTTCCACTTGCACCCTAAACCTATGCCCTCTGGTTTTACACTCCTCACGTGATTTTATAAACCTCTAAATACTCACCCTGAAGCCAACTTCAGTCCAACGGCAATAGACCCAACCTATCTTATAACTCTCAGCCAGTTCTGATACCATCCTTGTGAATATTTACTGGACCCTCTCTCACATCCTCCTATAGCTGGGCAATCAGAACAGCACACAATTTCCAGGTGCAGTCTCAGCAACATCTTCTACAACTGTAACATGTATCCTAACTCTTTTAATCAAAGGCTCAGCTGATGTGGGCAAGAGTGCCAAACACATTCTTCACCAACTTGTCCACCTACATCACCACTTTCAGGGAACTGTGTACTAATAGTGTAATTGTACCCTGGGGTCTCTCTGCTCCACAATAACCCCAGGGCTTTGTTTCATGAATGAAATTAGTTTTCTTCCTTTGTGATCTGCTACTGATCACACACAAACACGTCACAGAGAATTTGAATTAAATTTCCATTGACCACTGTAAATACAATCATTCTCTGTCTCTCTCCTCTGTACCATTGCCAGCACTCTGGCCATCCTCCCTCAAGCCTCCATCCTCACCCTCACAGCGGGCAAGTACACTGCACCCGTTGCATTGGACCAGTGCCTGCAGAACCTTCTCCTCTGCATCCCCTGGGTTCCTGACAGAGAGTCACATATCCCTCTTCCTGCAACTCTGTTTTTTTCTGTGAAGCGTCACCGTAGAGAAATCTCTGTCTCCTGATGTGGAGGAGAGTCTCCAACTCACCTTCCAACTCAGCAGCTGTGAGATGAGTATCCCAGACAAGAGACATTTCCTACCACATCCCGACCACTCCCAATGTCCACAAATTCCCATGATCCACAGTCCCAACACAGTGCATTAATTCCTCACACCAATATATTTCTAAAGCTCCTGGAATCAATGGACCTTACCTGTCACATCACTGGCAAGCAGTGCGGTCAGCACCAAAACCCACACCAACATCATGTTTCCTTCCTCGAACCTGAAACACAAGAAAACGATTCATCATTAGTGTCAAGTTTCAGAGTGAAGGTGGGCATATCCTGCTGCTGTTCCCACCTGTCTCTCTCCCAGCTCTCTGTGTGGATGAGGTTTCCAATGCTGCCGCATCTTATATACCTGTAGTTCTGGCATCTTGGAGGCTTTTGGAACCATTGGAATCAAACGCAATTGGGTGCAGCAATCTACATAAAACTCCTGCGGACCAATCACTGACTGACAGATGAGCACAAGATGAACAGGAAGCCAC
>NW_027601541.1:113665-119796 GCF_053455715.1 Rhinoraja longicauda | reverse complement strand
GGAAGGGAGAAATAGGCGTGAGCCAGGTAAGGCGGGGGGGGGGAGGGGGGGTTGTTAGAGGTCACCTAAAATTAGAGGATTCAATGTTCATACTCTTGGGTTGTAAGCTTGGAAAATGTTTTAAAAAAACATCTCTCGTGTGTGTAGGATAGTGCGAGGGTCGCTGGTTGGCGAGGACTTGGGCCAAAGGGCCCGTTTCCGCACTAAATGTTAATCTGAATCTTATGTTTAAAAAGCTTTGAGTCAAATGCTTAAATAGGACTTGGCAGAGAGGGATACAGTCTTAATGTGGGCAAATGGGATTAGTGTAGTTGGGTAAATTGCATGAACCCAGTATGCCAAAGAGCTCAATTCGATGCTTATAGAGTTGTAGAGTAGTGCAGCACAGAAACGTTTCCTTCAGGTAACCTTGTCTATGCTGATCATGATCCTCATCTGCATGACCCCATTTGACCACATTGGGATCTCATCTCTCTATTCCTTTCCTACCCATGTTTCTGGACACTCCTACCCTGGGGAAAGGACTCCAACTATCTATGCTGTCTATGCCCCTCATGATCTTATTATCCTTTATCAACCTCCTTTTCAGGCAACATCCTGGTGAATTGTTTTTGTCCAACTCCGTGAAGAGTTTGTGCAGGGGGCAGGGATTCGGATTTCAGGATCTTTGGGATCTTTTCCGGGGCAGGGGTGACCTGTATAAAAGGGACGGGTTGCACCTAAACTGGAGGGGGACCAGCATCCTAGCGGGAAGGTTTGCTAATGCTACATGGGAGGGTTTAAACTAGATTGGCAGTGGGGTGGGATCTCGTGCAGGACAGAGGCACAGGAGAGGTTAGAATGGAGGGTGGTGTAGGAAAGGTTGATGGACAGAAGAGGGAAAAAGCCGGAGAGCGAGGAAGGAGGGATGGTTTAAACTGCATGTATTTTAATGCAAGGGCTTGATGGGTAAGGCATATGAGCTTAGGATGTGGTTAGGTTCGAACGACTGGGACGTTGTAGCCATGACTGAAACCTGGATAAGGGAGGGGCAGGACTGGCAGCTCAATGATCCGGGGTACAGGAGCTTCAGGAGAGACATGGATGAGGAAAAAAGCAGAGGGGGAGTTGCATTGTTGATTAAGGAGGATGGCACGGCTAGGTTCAGAGGTTAAGTTCAGAGGTAACATTACGGACGGTTCGTCTAGTGAAGCTATATAGGTGGAGCTGAGGAACAAGAAAGGGATGATCAGGAAAGGGGTGTACTACAAACGCCCAAATAATCAACGGGAATTAGAAGAGCAAATGTGCCAGGAGATTGCAGACAGCTGCAGGTCAAATAAGGTTGTTGTAGTAGGGGATTTTAACTTTCCTAATATAGACTGGGAAAATCATAGCATGAAGGGTTCAGATGAGGTTTAAGAAAGCTATGGATCGGGATGGAGAGGGACCATGTGTTAAAATGCTCAACTGTGGTAAGGCCAACTTTGAGGGTATGAGAGACCCTTCAAGTTGACTGGAGCAGGTTATTTGATGGGGAAAGGAACATCGGCCAAGTGGGATGTTTTTAAAAGTGTACTAAAGAGAGCTCAGGATGTGTACGTCCCCGTTAGAGTGAAAGGCATAGCAGGCAAATAAGGCAGCTTGGCTGATGAGGGAAATTGAGATGTTAGTCAAAAACAAGAAGGATACATGGGACAGGTATAGGCAGCTGGGATCAAGTGCACCCCTGGAGGAGTTTTGGGAACTAAGGAGCAACTTAAAAAAGGAGAACAGAAAGGCAAAAAAGAGGCCAGGAGATAGCTCTGGCGGGTAGCCTCAAGAACAATTCCAAAAGATTTTATAAATAATTAAGGGAGAAAAGGGTAACTAGAGAGAGAGTGGGACATCTCAGGAATAAAAACTGTCACCTCTGTGTGGAGCCACAGGAGATGGGCAAGGTCCTCAAATGAGTATTTCTCCTTTGTATTTACTGAGGAGAAAGACAGTAGGACAGAGGAAATTGGAGCAGTCACTGGAAGTGTCATGAGAGTCATTGTTACCGTCAAGGAAGTACTGAAGGTACTGTCGTGTATGAAGGTAGACAAATCTCCGGGGCCTGATCAGATATATCCGACGACATTCCGGGAAACTAGAGAGGAATTTGCGGGAGCCCTGGTTGAAATTTATGAGTCATCCTTAAATACAGGAGAGGTGCCAGATTGGAGGGTGGCAAATGTTGTGCCTCTTTTCAAGAAAGGCTGCAGGGAAAATGCTGGGAACTATAGGCCGGTGAGCTTAACATCTGTAGTTTGTAACTGGAGAGTATTTTGAGGGATTGAATATACAGGCATTTGGATGGGCAAGGGCTAATTAGGAATAGTCAGCATGGTTTTGTACGTGGGGAGGTCATGTCTCAGAATTCTGATAGATTTTTTTGAAGACGTGAGCAAAAATGTTAATGAGGGCAGAGCTGCAGAAGTTGTGTTAATGGACTTCAGTACGGTATTCGACAAGGTTCCACATGGTAGGCTGCTCTGGAAGATTAGATCTCATGGGATCCAAGGAGAGATAGCTGAAAGGATAGCTAATTGGCTCCATGGAAGGGAGCAGAGGGTGATGATGGAAGGTGGCTTCTCAGAATGGAGGCCTGTGACTAGTGTGCCTCAGGGTTTGGTGCTGGGCCCATTACTGTTTGCCATCTACATCAATGGATGAGAACATACAGGGCAAGATTATCAAATTTGATGATGATACCAAAGTTAGTGGTTTTGCAGATAGTGAAGATGGTTGTGAACAATTGCAGCAGGATCTGGATCGATTGGCAAGGTGGGCGGAGGAGTGGTTGATGGAATTTAATGCAGAGAAGTGTGAGGTGTTGTATTTTGGCACGTCGAACAAGGGTAGAACCTACAAAGTAACTGGTAGGCCTCTGTGTAGTGTTGCAGAGCAGAGGGATCTAGGAGTACAAGTGCATGGTTCCTTGAAGGTCACGTCGCAGGTAGATAAGGTAATCAAAAAGGCTTTCGGCACTTTGGCCTTCATCAGTCAGAGTATTGAGTGTAGAAGTTGGAAGGTCATGTTACAGTTTTATAAGACGTTGGTGAGACCGCATTTAGAATATTGTGTTCAGTTCTGGTCACCATGTTAGGAAAGATATTGTCAAGCTTGAAAGGGTTTAGAAAAGATTTACAAGGATGTTGCCACGACCTGAGAGTGTGAGCTATAGGGAGAGGTTGACTAGGCTGGGTCTCTATTCCATGGAGCGTAGGAGGATGAGGGGAGATCTTATAGAGGTATACAAAATCATGAGAGGAATAGATCGGGTAGATGCACAGAGTCCTTTACCCAGAGTAGGGGAATCAAGGACCAGAGGACATAGGTTCAAGGTGAAGGGGAAAAGATTTAATCGGAATCCGATTGGTAACCTTTTCACACAGAGGGTGTCATAGAGTCATAGAGTCCTACAGCACAGAAAGAGGCCCTTCGGCCCATCGTGTCCGCGCCGCCCGTTACCAACACAGTCTAATTTTAATCCCATATTCCCGCATTTGGACCGTAGCCCTGAATGTTGTAGCATTTCAAGTGCCCATCCAAATGCCTCTTAAACGTTGTGAGTGTTCCCGCCTCCACCACCACCCCAGGCAGTGAGTTCCAGACTCCAACTACCCTCTGGGTGAAAAAGTTCTTTCTCACATCCCCCTGAAACCTCCCTCCCCTTACCCTGTATCTATGTCCCCTCGTTGTTGAACCTTCCACCAGTGGAAGAAGTTCCCCGCCATCTACCTTATCTATGCCCCTCATGATCTTGTACACCTCGATCATGTGCCCTCTCAGCCTTCTCTGCTCCAGGGAAAACAACCCCAGTCTGCTCAGTCTCTCCTCATAGCCGAGGCCCTTCATCCCAGGCAGCATCCTGGTGAATCTCCTCTGCACCCTCTCCAAAGCTATCACATCCTTTCTATAATGTGGTGACCAGAACTGTACACAATACTCCAGCTGTGGCCTCACCAGTGTTCTGTACAATTCCATCATTACCCCCCTACTTTTATATTCGATGCCCCGGCTAATGAAGGCCAGTAACCCATATGCCTTTTTGACCACCCTGTCCACCTGTCCTGCTGCCTTCAAGGACTTGTGTACCTGTACTCCAAGGTCCCTCTGTATCCCTGTCTTCCCTAGGGTCCTTCCATTCATGGTGTACGCCCTCTCCAAGTTATTTCTGCCAAAGTGCATCACCTCGCACTTTGTGGTGGTGGGTATATGGGTATATGGGTATATGGAACAAGCTGCCAGAGGAGGTAGTTGAGGCTGGGACTATCCCATCGTTTAAGAAACAGTTGGACAAGTACATGGATAGGACAGGTTTGGAGTATTATGGACCAAGCAAGTGGGACTAGGGTAGCTGGGCCACTGTTGGCCGGTATGGGCGAGTTGGGCCGAAGAGCCTGTTTCCACACTGTACCACTCTATGACTCTATAACTATAAATCTACGACTCAATATTCAAGTCTACACATAACTTTTGGGTTTCTGTTAGATGATGTAGAAATCCTCACTTGGATTCCAACCTGTAATTCCTGAGTATCTGTTTATTTACAAACCCCCAAATCCCTGGATTAGATCCCACCCTATTCCCAGATACCTGCATCTGTTTTCATATCGTTGACCAACTTGATTGTAATCCAGCTGCTATCGCTGTGTAGGGTATGTGATGTTCTCTTTCTTGTATTTTCAGTTTTTATTTCACTCTTGTCCTGACACAAACTGTTAATTTGTTTATTTTCAGGGTTTACTGCCACGTTTGAATGGGTTTTGGCCCGATCTGGCTGGCAATAGAACTCTTTGGTAATGGTTTGTACCTAAGGTGGATAAATCCCCAGGGGTTGACCAAATGTATAGTTGACCTTGTGAAAAGCTAGGGTAGAAATTGTGGAGCCCTTGCACAGATATTACCATCATCTTTAGGCACAGGTGAAGTTCCAGTAGACTGGAGGGTGGCTAATGTACAGTTATTTATGGGCACCAAGGACAAGCCAGGGCACCACTGGTGAGTGAGCCTGCATCAGTAGTGGGTACGTAACTGCAGGTGATTCGGAGGGACATCATTTACCAGCAGTTGATAGATAAAGACTGATCAGGGATAATCATAGGAAATCATATCTCACAAAGCAGACAGTTTTTTAAAGAGGTGACCAAGAGGATTGATTGAGGTTAAAGATCGTTGTCTATGTGGACATTAGCTGGGCCATGACAAGGTCATAAGTGATTGGAGCAGAATTAGGCCATTCGGTCATTCCACAATAGTGACCCAGCATCGATCCCTGTGGCACACCACTGGTTTCTGATCTCCAATCTGAATAACAACTCTTTACTATACCCTCTGGCTCTTGCCATCAAACCAATTTTCTCACCAATTGGCTAGTTTGCCGTGGATCCCATGTGATCTAACCTTCCAGCCGAGCTTACAATGCGATACCTTGTCAAAGGCCTTGCTGAATTTAGCAGGCCACACTGCCCTCATCAATCCTCTTCTAACTTCTAAATGTTGTGAGAGTCACTGCTTCCACTGCCTCGAGCAGTGTGTTTCAGATTCCAACTACCCTCTCTTGAAAAAGTTATTTTCAGATCTCTAAATCTTTTCCCACTTCTCCTAAAAGTGAGCCATCTAGTTTCCTACTATCTGCTCTGTCTCTTACACTCATACCTTTGTGCATGTCCACCGGGTCCCCTTCAGCCTCCTCAACTCCCGGGAAAGCTAACGCTGTCTATCCAGTCGTTCCTCATAATTCAGGTGCCTAATCCTAGATCAGAATTATACAGTTCTCCAGGTGTGGCCTGACCAATAGATAAAGTTGTAACACTGTTCTTATTTAGTGCCTGACAAATGAAGGGAAATATTGTGCACACCTGTGCTGGCAACCTTGTGTACTGCACACCTGCAATCCTTGGGTTTGAACACCAAAGTTTGTCTGTTCAATGGTTTAGGTGGACAGTGGTACAACTAGTAAAGCTACCACCACACGGCTCCAGTAACCCCTGGTTCAATCCTGATATCTGCTGCTGCCTGTGTTTGTACATTTTCCCTGTTATTCTGTGGGCTTCCCAAGGGTGCTCTGGATTCTTCCCACATTCAAAAGATGTGTGAGGGCTACGTTAATTGGCTGCTATAAA